>NC_038246.2:17288401-17298990 GCF_000004515.6 Glycine max | reverse complement strand
GATCTTTTATATAGATTGTGTCAACCATTGTTTTCATAATAATAAATTAAGCAGTGGAATAAGTGATTGTGTTAGCATTTGCCTTTGATCTGTTATGTTTAGGCACGCATGGCCCTGGCCTACCTATGAATGGCTGATCGAGGCCGTACCCGAATCAAATTTGCATGAAAATGCAGTAACTAGGAAGTGATCCTAGGTCGTTTCCCAACGAGCAGTGACAAACCAAATGTTCATAATATACTTGCAGTAACAGTAACGATTGGGGGGGGGGGTTTGTTTGTTTTGTGCTTAAAGAGCAGAACAAGTAAACTGGAATACGAAACTACTAATATTAAAAACGGGTTGTTTCCTCTGATTCAGAAGCCATTCTCTTATCCTGGGTTATGGAGAATTCGTCCCTAACAGTTAACCACTTAATCCAACCCTATTTCAATTTACTAAGCGAAAATCAACTTAGGGTTTTCAATACGTGATTAGGCACCACATACACCAGTTAGCCCTTCGTCCATTAAGCATGAACGCAAGTTAGGCTCAGAGGCAATTAATCGAACACGAAGCGTGCACTGATTAATATTCACGAATTTGGGATACTGGTGAAGGGAGAACTGCCAGGAAACCACATTACAAGCGAAACCTCAAAGAGAGTTGGGCTTCGCCCTCAAAAGGAAACAACACCAGAAAATCTAGCCTTCCATGGATTCAAACAGAAAACGCAATTGAAACATGAAGCAGAAACGTAAATGAACAGAAACGTAAATGAACAGAAACGTAAACAAACAGAAATGTAAAATGGAACAGAAACATAAATGAGAGTAGAAGAAGAAGCAAGAACGCAATTGTAATTAGAAGCAGAAAACGTAAAATTGCATTACGAACTCAGAAGCATCAAAACAGAAAAATGAAAACCCTAAAACAAAGCTCTGAATAATGAATAACATAACAGAATAGAATGCCTTGCACGAATCCCAAGGCAGCTATTTAAAAAGAGTCACTCAAAGTCACTGGGCCCTATTACAATACTCTGGCCCAAAACGAAATAAACACTGAACAACACAAAATAAAATTGCGAAATTTCCTAATTAGATATTAACTAAGGTAAGCGCTGCTTTATTTGCCCTCTTCAAGTCCACAACTAAAATCCGGATTAAGCCCAATGTTTTCATTAATTCCTGAAATTAGATTAAAAACATCAAATTAGCTAAATGAGCCCAAATAATAAAACTGCCTAATTAATTGACAATTAAGACCAATCAATAATTAAAATGGTGCAAAAAGGGTTTAGAAAATAGAAGAAAATGATGGCACATCAAATCCCCCCATACTTAGCCTTTTGCACTCCTGGGCAAAATGAAACAAAGAACAAAATCCAAGGATATCAAAGAGAGACAAACAAACACATTCATATATTTCTCAATGAACATCAAGGAATGAAAGGAATGGGTAACATCTAACATAAGGAAATCCAAAAAGTCAAGACATTCATGAAAATCATCCAAGCAACCCAATCATGGCAAAATAGTTAATCAGCTCAAGAATGAAAAGTGATAAAGCCTCACAAGATATACAGTCTATCTCTCAAGTGTCTAGGCTACTATTTACCCTCAAAGCACCCATGAAAGCAAACACCACATAGACTTGGCAAGATTCTAAAATTGACAATCAACCCACAAACACAAGCACATGAGGATCAAAAGGTCTTTTAAGGTTGTAATGGGGCCAAGGACAAGGTATGGAGAAATATGGAATAAGTGGCTAAATCCCAAAGGAATAGAGGAGCAAAGGGGAATAAGTGCATATTAAGAAAAAAATAAGAAAATAAAAAGAAGTAAAGATAAAAATTAAACATGAAGAGTAGAACCAAGAGTTTCATCATTCTTGTGTGAGTATTTCTTCCTTGGAAATCTCTTTTTGTTGAAATTTTTGTTTCCATGAAGTTCTTTGTTATGATTTTGTTTTTTCTTTTGCTATGGGCAAGCGGGTAATCCAAATTGTTCACAGAAAGATCCTAAATCTCTCTTAGTTTAGGCTTACTCCTTGGCTAATTGTCTTTGGATTTTTTCATCTTTACAAATTTTTAAGGCTACTTTTTGGACATAAGAAATTAATTGACCATAACTTAAACTTTCATATGGAATGCCTCCATTGACCTTATCTCCTAATTGATGCAATCCTACCCCCCAAGGGTATTGGATAGAAGATTCCAAGAAGATTGGGCCAAAGATGCAAGAGAAGGCCCTAGGGTTCTCATAAGCCTTAGGGTAGATTTCGGGCCCATGGACTAAGTAGGAGCCCACTTATCTTTGTACATATTAGATTAAGGTTTCATTAATTTTGGACCTTGTATTTAGGGCTCCATAATGTAGGTAGGGTACCCTAGAAATGTAGGATTTTCCAGCCCTTGTATTTTAGGGCACCTAGACTAGTTTTTGTAATAGGGGTAGTTTTGTAATTTCACATGCATTAAGTGAATATTTGATGTGTGTTGAGAAATAAATTTAATTGAATTGGGAGAAGCCCAATCCAATTAAATTTTAGAGGGAGAGGTGAGCATTTGCGTGCTACACCCCATTGCCACATCATATAGTCACACTTTGTGCATGTCCTTCATGCTTTACATGCCTCATGACACATAAGCACACTTAGAGGAGAATCTTGGACTTGATCTTGGATTAGTGGGCTGAACCATATCTGAAATTCACTAATCATAATTAGTGAAATTTTGGCTCCAAAATTTGGCTCCACAAATTCGATTTCAAATTCAAGTGAAATTTGAATAGAAATTCAAATTTCCCTCCAATTTTGTGTGGCACTTAGGCTATAAATAGAGACTATGTGTGTGCATTTTTTAAAAACTTTGATCATTTGAATATTAACTTCATATTTCAGAGCTCTTTTAGAGCACCAAATTTCGTGCTCTTCTCTCCCTCTCCCTTCATTCATCTCCTTCTTCCTCCAAGCTCTTATCCATGGCCTCCTATGGTGGTGAGCTTCTTCTAGACTCATCTTCTCCTTGAAGTGGTGTCTCCTCTATCTCTTGTTTCTCCATTCCGCTGCCATTCATCTTCCAAGAAGCAAAGGAATCCATTGATGAAGAAGATCCAAGGCCTACAAGCTCCACACGAAGCTACATCATGTGGTATCAAGAGCATCTTCATCTAGGTGATGTTCTTTTGCTTCCTCTATCTTTTTGTTCGGTGAATTCTCTTTAATTCCTAGTTCTTCATCTTATTCTCCAAGTATATCCTCCATTGTCTTGTGATTTGGTGCTGTTTAGAGTATATTTTTAAAAAATAAACCGATTAAATCTTATATTTACACTTGTTCTATCATTTCTATGGTTCAAATTTTGTAGATCTACTCTTGAATCATGTTTTTGTGTTGATTTTAGGTTCTATCATTTTTCATTCATAATATTCTTGTGCTGAACCTTGGATCTAAATTTTCTTCCAAAACATTGATTAGAAAAAAAATAAAAAAATCTAAGTGTAAATCACTTAATCCATGTTGTCTTAGAGTCATGTTTAGTCATAGTAATTGTCACATTACGTACTAAGTTTATGTTGAATTTTTATTTTGTTGATTGAATTCTAGATACATTTGTTCATGTATTCTTGTCATTCTTAGCCTATCTTTTGAATTTTGAGTCTAATTCATGCATGTTATTTAGTTCATAACATGTTCTAAATCAATTCCTAGAAGTAGTCTTGTTCTTGAACTTTTTTTTTTTTTCTAAGTTTCCTACATGATGCCTATGATGAGGTTGAGTTGTGGTGCTGAGTTGTGGCTGGATTTGTGAATCAAAATAAGTCTTAAGCTCTCTTGAATTGTGTTATTCAAGATAATTGAGCATAAGCAAACACAAATTGTAACTATCAAGGTCTTAAGCAACATAAACATTACTCTTGATTTCTAGGTTGAAATCGTTGGTGCTGGCAGCTTGAACATACGAACTTGTATAAATTACTGGGAATTGGTCACTACGTTTTTTGAGCTGAAAGTTTTACTGAATTTTCTAGACATCTGGAAGAAAATTATAAAAAAAGAACCAAGCGATTTGGGTTAAAGGAAAAAATAAGAAAAATCGCACAAGTTGGCAGAAAAATCAGTGTCCAGGAAAAAAAAAGTGAAAGGAAAGTGTGCTTGTTGTTTTGGCTCAAAATTTGTTTTATAATTGGTGCCTATTTTATACCAATCCTAGTTCTGAAATTTCAATTGAAAATTATTGTGAAAACAAGTGCCAAAACTAGAGGTTTCTTGAGTCTTTTTTTTTTTTTTGAGTTTTTCTACTCTACTCTAGAGCCATTCTAGGTTTCTCTTTGAGTCCTAGCTTGTTTTTTTGTGCTTTTCATTGCTTTAATTGTTGAATAATCCTTGGAAATTTGTCTTGTTAAAACTCTATTGGTTTAGCTTTCATTTCATTTTTTTTTGTCTTTGGTTATTGCTTGTCTCTTTATTTCCTTGCTTGTGAGTTGCCATACAGGGAATTGGAAAGGAGGATTGGTGCCATATCTTGAAGAATTTGAGTCAAGAAGCAAGGGGCCAACCACCTTAAGAGCTATTGGACTAAGAAGCACTCCAAATTGAGTGAAACACTAAAGAGAGAATAGCCACCACAATTGAGGACTTTTCTTTTGTAATTTTGTAATTGGCAATTTGCTTTGCTTTCACATTTTGTAACAAAAAGGCCTTTCATTGGAAGTAAGTTGGGAGCCTCCAATAGGTCACCTGACTTCCATTTGTGTGTAATAATTTTAGGCAATTTTCCCTTAGGATAGTGAGTGTTTTGTTGGGAACCTTAAATAAGGTCATCCAAACACTCTTAGGATCCGCCTAGTTTGCATTTCTTTCACTTTAATTTCTTGCTTACTTTCATAGCTTATTTCCTTTACCCTCCATTGTCAAACCACCTAGATAGCTTGCCTTTTACCAATTAGTTTTTACCTTATCTTTCACACCTCTTTTAGTGTTTATTTTGGCTAGTTTCAACCATAGTTTCTTTTACCTTTTGTTTTCAAACCCCCAACAAGAAAGAACCCTAACTTAGGAACCAACATGAGTCTTTATTCTTCATCTAGTGTTAATGATGAGGGTTCTACTCCTAAGGACCCCTTGTATAAGATACTAGATGAGTTAAGATCCCTTTAGTTGTGGAAAGAAAAACAAGAGAGAAAAGAAAAAGGTAAAAAAAAAGAGTGGAAGAAATAAGTCAAGCTGAAAGAGAGAAAATAAGAGAGGAAGAAAGAAGAAAAATAATGAAAGAAATGAAAAGAGAAAAACATGCCTCTTATAGTAGTCATGACTCTTGCAAGAGTTTAAGTGAAGAACTTAGCGACTATTATAGAGGGTGCCATAGCTTACATAATAAGCATCACTCCAAAAGAAAAGAAAAGGAAAGAAAGCCTCAAGAGGCTAATATTAACCTCCCATACTTCCATGGGAAGGACAATGTAGAGGCTAACTTAGATTGGGAAATAAGGGTAGATCAACAACTTAAAAGCATGTCTACTTCAAAATCTTATGGCTCTCACTCTTATCTAAAGAAAGACCAAGGTCAAGGCATCTTAGAGGTGACTCCTTCTAAGCCCAAAGATGATAAGGGGAAGACAATAGAAAAGCAACCCCTTAAGGCTAGTATGCAAGAGAAGACTAGCTCCATGAAGTGCTTTAAATGTCTTGGAAGAGGACACATTACTTCTCAATGCCCCACCAAGAAAACCATGATTATGAGGGGCCAAGACATTTATAGTAGCCAAGATGAGGCTACTACTTCACCTTCTTCTAGTGAAAGTGAAGAATCAAAAGGGGAAGAATCTAGTGAAGAGATGTACCCCCAAGAAGAAGGATGACCTTTAATGGTTAAGGAGGAGGGTAAGGAGGTAAGTGTCTCCTCCAAGAAGTTAGCTAAGAAGGAAAGTCATTTTGAAATAAAGACAAATATTAAAGAAATTTCCCCTCTTAGACAACCTCCACATTTTCTCCTTTGTAAAAAGACACTTGTTAGCATTGCCACACCTCTTAGGCTTGAGTTGATTCCTCAAGTAAAGGAGTTGTTGGATGAGGGTTTGGTTCACAAGAGCTTAAATCGTTGTGCTTTGTTGGTGCCCAGAATAGGTATTATTAGGCACCAAATCTCTAAAATAGGTGGTGTGATAAATGTTTTGAGTGGTGCAACACTATTTTGTAAAATCACTCGTGCACCCAACATCTTCATGATTTTTGTACATAGGGACTTATTAGGTAGGCTTGTTCTTATTTTTAGTTTCAATACAAACTTAGGTACTCATATGGGACACCTTAGGTTTGTCATACTTTTTGGTAGGAATAATCAACATGAAAAGACAGAAAAAAGTATGCTTTACTGCATTACTTTTCTTAATTTTTTAAATAGTATCAAGGGGTTCCCATGCACCCTAAGAGAATAAAGGTCATTCCTGAGTGTCCTACTCCACCAAGTATAAGGAAAATTTGGGGCTTCAATATCTTAACAAACTTTTATAAAAGGTTTGTCCCATATTTTTCTATACTTGTAGCACCACTCATTGAGTTGGTGAGGAACTATATTTTCTTATGGGAAGATGGTCAGGAAAGGGGTTTTCAATCCTTACCGTACTCTAGCATACCTAACATCACTAATACATATGTTTTTATTCTTTTTACAGGTGTTGAGGAAAGAATTAATGAGTTTCGAGAACCTCGGGATTTGAGGTCAAATCCTTTTCAAGGGGGAGCGAATGATGCAATCCGACCCCCCAAGGGTATTGGATAGAAGACTCCAAGAAGATTGGGCCAAAGATGCAAGAGAAGACCCTAGGGTTCTCATAAGCCTTAGGGTAGATTTTGGGCCCATGGGCTAAGTATGAGCCCACTTATCTTTGTACATATTAGATTAAGGTTTCATTAATTTTGGGCCTTGTATTTAGGGCTCCATAATGTAGGTAGAGTACCCTAGAAATGTAGGATTTTCCAGCCCTTGTATTTTAGGGCACCTAGACTAGTTTTTGTAATAGGGGTAGTTTTGTAATTTCACATGCATTAAGTGAATATTTGATGTGTGTTGAGAAATAAATTTAATTGAATTGGGAGAAGCCCAATCCAATTAATTTTAGAGGGGGAGGTGAGCATTTGCTTGCTACACCCCATTGCGACATCATATAGTCACACTTTGTGCATGTCCTTCATGCTTTACATGCCTCATGACACATAAGCACACTTAGAGGAGAATCTTACACTTGATCTTGGATTAGTGGGCTGAACCATATCTGAAATTCACTAATCATAATTAGTGAAATTTTGGCTCCAAAATTTGGCTCCACAAATTCAATTTCAAATTCAAGTGAAATTTGAATAGAAATTCAAATTTCCCTCCAATTTTGTGTGACACTTAGGCTATAAATAGAGGCTATGTGTGTGCATTTTTGAAAAACTTTGATCATTTGAATATTAACTTCAGATTTTAGAGCTCTTTTAGAGCACAAAATTTCGTGCTCTTCTCTCCCTCTCCCTTCATTCATCTCCTTCTTCCTCCAAGCTCTTATCCATGGCCTCCTATGGTGGTGAGCTTCTTCTAGACTCATCTTCTCCTTGAAGTGGCGTCTCCTCTGTCTCTTCCTTCTCCATTCCGCTGCCATTTATCTTTTAAGAAGCAAAGGAATCCATTGATGAAGAAGATCCTAGGCCTACAAGCTCCAATGGAGCTTACATCACTAATGATCTTGGAAGACCGGCTAGAATTTTTTCTTTCTAGAAAGGTTGTTGGCTATCTTCTCTTGTGTATACTCTAGTTAGGAAGGTATCTCTGTACCACCTAAAGTCTGCTAAAGTTCTACACTTAAGATTTGATAACAATTATGTTGGCCTATCTTTCCAGAGTGATGGGTCACCGATAAAATGTTGGGCTATTGTAAAAATAAGGATATTGATAGCGTCAGAAATCTCCTTATTATCATCATTTGTAATGACTTTTCCATTGAGATCCGTTTTGACTGCACCGTAAATTTTGTATTTTTCATCATTAGTGAGTTAATTATCCCACCATCCTTTTAATTGGCCAGAAAATCCTTCCACTAGGATATCCATGATTGTTTCCTCCGAACACTCATGGGATGTCTGGTATGTCGTGGCTACCATGGTCATGAGTTGGAGTGTATTCATAATATTGTATTCTGTTTGGGCATCTATATTCCATTCATAGATGTTATTTGCACTAAAGCTTTTAAAATTACTTTCGCCTCTTTCTTCTAGTAGGAGGTCAGGGGCAGTTGGTCATTGATAATAAAGTTTGGAGTGTGTTTTCCATTGTTTGGAATTTATTGGATTAATATGTTTTTCAGATACTGAACCTGTTTCGGTTGTTTGTTCTGAATTTTGGTCACTATCTTCATTAATAACATCAATTATTCTGGAGGTATTTCTTGTTCTCATCTTGGATGATTCCTCCAAAGGTTGAGGTATTTCAAGGATGACTTTAAGTAAACTATCAATCTTGTTTAATAATTCAATGTTGTTATCACCTACACCTTCCGTAAGGAATTTATTTTTCCTTAATTCCCTAATTTTTTGTTTTTCTTTTTTCACTAACCCTAAACGGTTTGAATAAGGGTTTTTCTATCTGAACATTTGATGTGGACTCTTCATAGGTTCTTTGTTTGGGAAATACCTTTTCTTTAATGGATTCTCCTAATACCTGAAGATATCTGTTGGTGTAGTTAGCCTGTTCCATTAGGCTTTTGATGTCTTTTGAGGAGATTTCTTCATTGACATCTTTTGTTTTAAACGATGTGGCCATGACAGGTTTATCATTACTGTCTTTGACCTTTGGCAGATGGTATTATGTTGTTGGAGGCAATTCTGATTGGATTATCTCACCATCATTGATTTGCCAATTTGTAATAACATTGGTTGTTGGATCACCTATGATATCTTGTTTCCATGGGTAATCTAGGTTCTCTCTGATGGTATAGGCATGAAACCAATCAAAGAAAAGGACATTGATTTTGACTCTTTTGACAAATTCATAAAATTTGTCTTGGATTTGTTTTCTACTTGAACCCTTATACTGTTGAAAAAACCATCTCCTCTGAGGTTTATTCTCCGGAGAATAAAAGTCTTTTCTAAGGGTATCCTTATCAATGCTAAATCTGTCAGATAACATCATAAGATTCATGCATAGAGGAATATGTTGGAGATTGGATCGACTTTTGGTCATCCTCTTGATCTTGATTATACGTAGTTCTAGGTATACTAGAGGTTGTATCTAATCCTTGGAGGTTTATACTAGTAAACTAGTTTTGTGACGCAGCTCTAGTTAATCCTATTGGGATTGATCAGGTTCTTACCGAAAAAGACCTTCTTGCCGATCTAGTTAATCCTATCTCATACTCGCATAAACCCTCAACCAGCAAAGAAGCTGATACTCCAAAGCCAAAGATAAAACCCAAAATAACCTGTTACAACTGTGGAAAACAAGGCCACATTAGTAAATATTGCAGGCTAAAAGAGAAATTACGAAATTTTAACCTAGACCCAACTATCGAAGAGCAGATTAATAATCTACTCATTGATACCTCAGAGGAAGAAACAAAAGATGTATCCTCTGAAGAAGATCTCAATCTAATTCAACAAGATGATCAACCATCATCTACGGACGATGAAGATATGCAAGAAATCAATACTCTAACAAGAGAACAAGATCTTTTGTTTGAGGCAATCAATTCCATACCAAACCCTCAGGAAAAGAAGGTTTTCCTGGATAAACTGAAAAAATCTTTAGAAACCTAACCCAGACCAAAAGATTTTGTAACAAATAGTAAATTTGATGTTAGCAATATGCTCAAAAGATTAGAAAACTCTTCAACAAAACCAACCACAATCCAAGATCTTCAAACGGAAATTAATAATCTAAAACGAGAAGTTAAAGAACTTTGACAACAACAAGAAATTCATCAAATCATCCTATCTCATCTCCAAGAAAATAGTGATTCAAAGAGTGTAGGAAAGGATGTAGAAAATGAAAATCAAGAAGATGAAATGTTTATGGGATTAATCAACAAGATTAAAATCCAAAAATTTTATATCAACATTAGAATCATTATAAATGACTATGTTGTAGATACAATGGCCCTATTTGATACAGGGGCTGATTCAAATTGTATTTTGGAAGGATTAGTTCCCACAAAATTCTTTGAGAAAACCTAAGAAAAACTAAGTACAGCCAATGGCTCGAAATTAAAAATTAACTACAAATTATCAAGCGTAATTATAGAAAATCAAGGTCTTAGAATTCACACAAACTTTCTTTTAGTAAAAAACCTAAAGAATGAGGTTATCCTAGGAACATCCTTCATTAGAGCCTTATTCCCCCTTCATTAACACAATCATTTAGGAAGAAAAATTACATTTAATTTTTCTACTAAACCTATCTCAAGAAATATAAATTTCATAGAAAAGAAAATTAGTCAAATCAATTTCTTAAAAGAAGAAGTCACTTTTAAAAATATTCAAATACAATTGGAAAAACCCCAATTAAAAGAAAGAATCAAATCTCTGTTACAACATATTCAATCAACCGTTTGTTCTGACTTGCCGCATGC
>NC_038246.2:17153093-17288301 GCF_000004515.6 Glycine max | reverse complement strand
AGGATAAATGATTCCAGCTTGCAAAAGCTTGGTTATCTCCTTCTTCACTACATCAAGAATCACCGGGTTGAGTCTTCTCTGTGGTTGTCTTACCGGTTTAGCTCCATCCTCTAAATTTATTTGATGCATACATGTGGATGGGCTAATACCAGGAATGTCCGCCAGGGTCCAGCCTATAGCCTTCTTATGCTTCTTGAGAACTGACAACAACTTCTCCTCTTGCTCATCAGCAAGGGAGGCAGATATAATCACTGGAAAACTCTTGCTATCATCCAAGTAAGCGTATTTTAAATTTGATGGCAGAGGCTTCAATTCTGGTGTGGTCGGCTGGACAGTGGTGGAAGGGGATGGTTTCTCAGCCTTTACCTCATAAAGAAAGTCAGAGGTATGTGTACTTCCTGAAACGTGGTTAGTCCTATCTGACTCTATAAAATCAATCTCAAGAGGTAAAACACCACCACCAGGCATGCAATCAATATCACTCTCAGATTCACTCTCAGCATCAAATTCAGACATATGATCAAGTACAATTTCATACTCAATGCATGAAGAGTGAGAGGCATGCAGATTAGAATAAAGATCAGTCATGTATTCATCAACAACATGGTCAATTATTTCAGCACGAAATACAGAAAGATCTTCAGATGGGTATTTCATAGCATCCAGAATATTAAAATGAACAGTTATATCACCAAACTCCATGGACAGTGTGCCTGCATAAACATCTATCTTAGTTCTAGCAGTTTTCATAAAGGGTCTGCCTAGAATGATGGGAACTGATCCTTGAGAAAATCCATCTTCCATATTCAAAATATAAAAATCAACAGGGAAAATCAGTTCACCAACTCTAACTAAGACATCTTCTATGAAACCAACAGGGTAGGCAACACTTCTATTAGCTAAATGAATTACCACATCAGTTGACTGCAAGGGGCCTAGAGATAGAGAATTAAAAATAGACAGAGGCATAACACTAACAGAAGCTCCTAAATCTAGCATGGCATTGTCAAACTTACTATTCCCTATGATACAAGGTATGCTGAATGTACCTGGATCTTTGCATTTTTCAGGAATTTGAGGAACAGATTTACCAATCAATGCGGAGACATTTCTGCCCATGCTAATCCGTTCACTTCCTTTAAGCTTCCGCTTATTAGTGCACAGCTCCTTCAAGAATTTGGCATATCTTGGAATTTGCTTTATTGCATCCAACAGAGGTATGTTTACCTCTACCTTTCTAAACGTTTCCAAGATCTCTTTCTCTGCCTCTTCCATTTTTTTGTTGGAAACTGCTCTTGGAGGGAATGGAAGGGGGGGAATGTGCTGCTTCTACAAATCAGAATTACCTGTTGGAGAAGATTCACCTGCACAGAAATTGTTAGGTAAATTTTTGTCATCACCTTTTTCTGGAATAGAGTGAAGTTTGGCAGGTTCATTTGCATATGAGGAAGGTGCTACGGGTTGAGGTCCTTGACATTGCTTTCCCGACCTCAATGAAATGGCACTGACATTTTTGGGATTTTGGACAGCTTGAGAAGGCAGCTTGCCAAAATTCTGGGACTGTTGTTGATTCAATTGGGTAGCCAATTGTCCCATCTGATTGGTTAAGCTCTGAATGGAGGCTCTGGTCTCTTGCTGAAACTGCATGTTTTGCATAGTCATTTGCCTCACAAGTTCTTCGAGGAAAGGTTGTGGAGGGGCCTCAACTGTTGGCTGTTTCTGGGGTTGTTGCTGTTGTTGGATTGGTGGAGGAATGTATGGTCTGCTTGGGCCAGCAGCATTTTGGAAGGAAGGAGCAGGCTGCTGTTGTTGTTGCTGAGGGCTGGACCATTTGAGGTTAGGGTGATTCCTCCATCCAGGGTTGTATCTTTTGCTGGAAAGGTCATAATTGCTCTGCTGTGGTTGATTTTGCTGCTGAGGTTGAGGAGGTCTATTGTAAATATTTGCAGCATAAGCTTCAGGCTGCTCAATTGCTCCAGGTTGCTGCATGGAAGGGCAAAGGTCTGTATGGTGGTCAGCAGAGGAGCACAAACCACAAACCCTTGCAACAGGTACAGATTTCTGATTCAAGGCCAGCTGGGTTACCAAGTTAACCAATGCATCCAGTTTGCCTTCAAGCTTCTTAGTTTCAGATGATGCAGATGGGTTTGTAGCTACCTCATGCACTCCTCTAATGACTATGGCATCATTTCTGGCGCTAAACTGCTGGGAGTTGGAGGCCATCTTCTCAATTAAATTTCTGGCTTCAGCAGGAGTCATGTCTCCAAGGGCTCCACCACTGGCAACATCTATCATACTTCTCTCCATATTACTGAGTCCTTCATAAAAATATTGGAGAAGAAGCTGTTCTGAAATCTGATGGTGGGGGCAACTGGCACATAGTTTCTTAAATCTCTCCCAGTACTCATACAGGCTCTCTCCACTGAGTTGTCTAATACCTGAGATATCCTTCCTGATGGCTGTGGTCCTGGAAGCAGGGAAAAATTTCTCTAAGAATACTCTCTTAAGGTCATCCCAGCTCGTGATGGACCTTGGAGCAAGGTAATACAGCCAGTCCTTTGCCACTCCCTCTAATGAATGAGGAAAAGCCTTCAGAAATATGTGATCCTCTTGGACATCTGGGGGTTTCATGGTGGAGCAGACAATGTGAAATTCTTTCAAATGTTTGTGCGGGTCTTCACCTGCAAGGCCATGAAACTTTGGAAGCAAATGAATCAGTCCAGTTTTAAGAACATATGGGACATCCTCATCAGGGTATTGGATGCACAAGCTTTCGTAGGTGAAATCAGGTGCAGCCATTTCCCTTAGAGTCCTCTCACGAGGTGGAGGTTGTGCCATGTTCTCAGAATGTGCAAAATCAGAATGCTCAGAATCAGAATGCTCAAAATTATAATGCTCAAGATCAGGATGTTCAAAATCACCAATAACAGAATGCACAGATTCACCAGTTATGGAATGCTCAGAATGATCAAAAGGTATAAAATGATGCCTAACTAATCTATGAAATGTCCTACCTATCTCAGGATCAAAGGGTTGTAAGTCAGATGGATTGCCTCTAGTCATACACTACATTCAGCATGCACACAACTAGTTGCCTTGTCATGTAAATAAAGGTGTAGGTTTGAACTATAGCTACCCTCAAATGATATCCAAATGACTTGAAATTTTGTGAGCAACCTTATAAAATGATGAGAAGATAGCACAAAAAATTTCAGACAAAAATTCAAAGTCTAACTATGAAAGCTAAAAATGGTAAGTTAAGAAAAATAAGTGAATAAAACTTGAAAAATAAAAAACTTTTGACAGAATCGCTTTTTTTGGACGATGGAGACCTCAGCCAGCCTATGGCAGGCTGCCACGGCGTAGGAAATTTTTTTCTACCCCAAATGCATATATAATAATTGCGATTCTGATAACCGGAGCAAAAGTTATGGCCGTTTGAAGTTTTGACAAACACAAAATTTGCTAGTTTTTTGGAACTTTCAAATCTGACCAAACTAAAGGCTCTAGCTATTTTTCTCACAAAATATGGATTAAAAGAAGTTACCACAAAAAAATTCAGCCAAAAATAACAACCCTAGCTACTAAAACAAAAAATCTCAAATAATTCAGCATGGGTGGTCGCTAAAATCCGTCTCTAATTGATTTCTACTACTACTCTGTTTTTGCCGCAAGCACAATCTTCACAGCAAAACACCCAAGACTGAAACAGGGGAAACGCTTAATGGAAAAACTGAAACAGAACACACATTAAACAAAATACCAGGACACTAAACAACACTAACACACATACTAACACAATACTAACAATTAAACATAAAACACGAAAGGATTAAACACACAACACTAGCTAGCTATTATGAACCTTTGGACACTGCTCCCCGGCAACGGCGCCAAATTTGATCGAGGCCGTACCCAAATCAAATTTGCATGAAAATGCAGTAACTAGGAAGTGATCCTAGGTCGTTTCCCAACGAGCAGTGACAAACCAAATGTTCATAATATACTTGCAGTAACAGTAACGATTGGGGGGGGGTTTGTTTGTTTTCTGATTAAAGAGCAGAACAAGTAAACTGGAATACGAAACTACTAATTAAAAACGGGTTGTTTCCTCTGATTCAGAAGCCATTCTCTTATCCTGGGTTATGGAGAATTCGTCCCTAACAGTCAACCACTTAATCCAACCCTATTTCAATTTACTAAGCGAAAATCAACTTAGGGTTTTCAATACGTGATTAGGCACCACATACACCAGTTAGCCCTTCGTCCATTAAGCATGAACGCAAGTTAGGCTCAGAGGCAATTAATCGAACACGAAGCGTGCACTGATTAATATTCACGAATTTGGGATACTGGTAAAGGGAGAACTGCCAGGAAACCACATTACAAGCGAAACCTCAAAGAGAGTTGGGCTTCGCCCTCAAAAGGAAACAACACCAGAAAATCTAGCCTTCCATGGATTCAAACAGAAAACGCAATTGAAACATGAAGCATAAACGTAAATGAACGGAAACGTAAATGAACAGAAACGTAAACGAACAGAAATGTAAAATGGAACAGAAACGTAAATGAGAGTAGAAGAAAAAGCAAGAACGAAATTGTAATCAGAAGCAGAAAACGTAAAATTGCATTACGAACTCAGAAGCATCAAAACAGAAAAACGAAAACCCTAAAACAAAGCTCTGAATAATGAATAACATAACAGAATAGAATGCCTTGCATGATTCCCAAGGCAGCTATTTAAAAAGAGTCACTCAAAGTCATTGGGCCCTATTACAATACTCTGGCCCAAAATGAAATAAACACTGAACAACATAAAATAAAATTGCGAAATTTCCTAATTAGATATTAACTAAGGTAAGCGCTGCTTTATTTGCCCTCTTCAAGTCCACAACTAAAATCCGGATTAAGCCCAATGTTTCATTAATTCCTGAAATTAGATTAAAAACATCAAATTAGCTAAATGAGCCCAAATAATAAAACTGCCTAATTAATTGACAATTAAGACCAATCAATAATTAAAATGGTGCAAAAAGGGTTTAGAAAATAGAAGAAAATGATGGCACATCAATGGCCAAGATCTTCCTCGAAAATGTAAGTGAGCATATATAGATAGGGTATGTTAAAATTTCAATAAATTTTCATTTCAAAACATTAGCTGAAAAGAGTATATTAAGGGTTTTTTTGATAACTTTTTTTATAAGTAGTTATAAGAGATAAAAAAAAAGGAAGTAGAATAAAATATAGATTAAGATTTTCCGATAAGCTAAAATTAATTTGTCCTTAAACTTTAGAGATGCTAAATGAATATATTTTTTTTATAAAAACTAAGCGCAAGTTAATTTTAGCTGGTAGGATAAGTTTAATTTATTTTATTTTTTATTTTCTTCTGATATAATATAGAACATATATATCTTTCATGAGATCCTAGGACTGTCTTCCATAGAGATAAGTATGATCTGGATCATATGAAAAGAAAATAAGAAACAAACACTTAATACTATATTACTGCCACTTCTTTTAATCATTTTTGTAGCGAATAACAAAATGCATGATTTTCTAGCAGTTGAACTAAAACCTTCTTCTAAACAACTTTCAGGCCCACATCACTACTATAAAAGTTGTCTTCTACGTCGTGACAACTACGATGGTTCTGGAAATTTAGTATAAGACGCGGTGACAATTTTGTAAATAGGTGGAAAAAATTAGTTTTTACGTCATATATTCTAAAGCGGTTGTAAATAACCGTCTTAGAATATTAAATAAAATTAAGTCAACGGCGGTTTTGACCTACGACCATTGTAGTATAGGTTATATAAATGTCGCCACTTGTACATTAGTTCCTCAACCATTCACTCTATTTCAATGAACCTCGCGCCTCCTAAACCTCCCGTACCGTCAAACTCGTGCACCCTAAACCTCTTTCCCTAAACCTCGCGCACCCTAAACTCTCTTTCCCTAAGCCTCACGCACACTGAACTTTCTTTCCCTAAACCTCGCGCACCCTGAACCTTGAGGTCGCACACATTTTGTCTATCAAAGTCAGACACTACCTCAAACCCTAACTCAGGTCGTCAAACAGGTAATGTCGACAACCCTAACTCTATTACAAAATTTTTATATATAGGAACATTCATGCACCCTTGATCGCACACATTGAGTAGCATTTAGAGACCAAGCTAAGTTAGTTGATGTTTAGAAGCCATTAAGGATCAGACCAAGTTTTGTGTTTTGTGTAATTTGTTATGACTTTCATTTTCAATCTCTGCATGAGTGAAAGTAAGGGCTCTCTGTAGCTTCCTAGGAGAGAATGTGTGAACTTCAACCATATATGTGGCAATCACAGGTCTATGATTGGAGAGTTTGACCTCTGCCCTTTCGTTATCATCAATGTCTTGTGTCGCCCTCCTCCCTTCCTTTTCTTCATAAAAAAAACATAATCTGAAACTGTCGAAAGTCAAAACCCTAGAATTGTTTCCCAAGATCTGCGGAAACTACATAACTAAATCACCTCAAATTGAGGAATTACTATTAATTACTGTGAGGTATTAAATCTTTATTCCTCTTTAATTCGCCATTGATGTTGTTCATGTTATGTTTTTCAATTCAATAATTTGTGTGCCTTTTCCATCTCAATGTTATTTATTTGATTTGTTGAATGAACTTGGATTCGTTAACTGAGATATATTGTTTTCTCCGCCTGAGCTCTACACTTAGTAGGTTATTTATGTTGAGCGATACATTTCGACTTTCAGAGTAAGTATGGAAGATACCTGGCTTTCAGTTTCCATATAATTTCCTGAAAGACAAACTATATTTTGTGTGAACTCAAATTCCCTGTTTCTATTTTATCTATTTTTTTTATGCATGTGTTGTTTGTTTTATTCATCATAGAGTACTTTATATTTTGGTTTGATGTTTTTCTGGTGTCCATCTAATATGTAAGGAAGTTGAGATACTATTGAAGTTAAGAGTATGTTTAGTTGGTTTCAATCTATTACAACAACCATGTTTTAAGTGGTGATTCAGAAGTGCAAAAAGGGAGGAATTCAACCAATGTATTTTTCCAGTGCATTAGTCTAGACCTTGTTAGTTTTACTTGTAATGTAGTATCAAATATTTGAGTTGCCACTTTGGGGGAAATTTTATATAACTGCCACTGTAGCATTATCCAATCAGCCCTCTCACCCCCATAAAATATTAGTATGTAACTTTCCCTTGTGGCAACTTCTAAGAGAGTGAGTATCCATTCCCTATTGAATTGGCTTGTTTGGGGGAGACTATCGACGATCAAAGATTTTCTGATCATGTTTTGGCTTGTTGGGGGGAGATATTACATTTCCAAATTTTAGACAATAATTAATAAAGATGTCATTGTTGAAAAGGAAACTTCCGTTTCTTTTCTTTAAAATAACAGTCCCTGCCTCTGATACTCAAAACTAAAATGGGGAACATGCACAAAGAATTCATTCTCTGGCTTAGTATTGGTTCTATTATTTTAGTTTATTGAGGTTGGTTTTGTACTTG
Organism: Glycine max; assembly: GCF_000004515.6. Lineage (NCBI taxonomy): Eukaryota > Viridiplantae > Streptophyta > Magnoliopsida > Fabales > Fabaceae > Glycine > Glycine max. Next base: position 17,280,774 of record NC_038246.2, on the reverse strand, counting down.
TCTTTGATGTTTTAATCTATATACTTTCTTGCTATTTTAAAGTTCCTTTTAGAGAATCAGCCAGAATCATTTTGAAGTTGCAAATTACTTATCTATAATACCATTAAAAGTCAAGTACATACAAAGATCCTTTGAGAAAAAGTAACTTGTGAAACCTTTTTACTGATAAGCAACCCAATCAATTTATTCCTCATACAATTGCTTATTGTTTTCACAATTGTATGAAGTTAATGACAATTAGTATTGGCCACATGAACCTGTTTCCCAGTTTGAATCCCCATACAACATAGTAAGGGCCAAAAAATATAAAAATAGAACAAGTATTGGCATCACTGGCCCTAAAGAAATATCATTGAAGCATGTCTTAGTTTTCACGAAGTCCTGCCCTCAAAGCCTAGATAGAGGAATAGTGACAACTTGTTTATTTGTATCTATCTCTAACAAACATAAAATTGTAGAAGATGATCCTAAAAATTAAAATTAAAATGAAAATTTTTGACATTTAGATAATGAAAAACTTAGTCCTAGTACCGCATTTGCTTGTGTAGGGAATAAAAAATAGAAGAACCTACTTGTCTTCCTTTCCTACATGAATCAGAAGTTGGAGTTAGGTTGAGAAAAATGTAGACTTTAATAATTCAATAAACAAGAATAGCCAAAGATCTCTACAGTGCATTTCTTTCCATTTTTTAGCCCCATCCTTTTATTTTATTTTATTACATGGATAATTGGCATGCTTTTGCCTTTTTGGTTTGGTTTGGCCAAGTGGTTATGTCCCTGTCACTATTTATACAAATTCCACTCAAAAGATTGAATAGGCCTGGCATTTGCTTATTAGTGTATGACATAAAATGATTTTCAAAGTTCCCCACTCAAACGAGAGCCCTTCAATTAATTATGTGATGTAAGCTCCATTTGAGCTTGTAGGCCTAGGATCTTCTTAATCAATGGATTCCTTTGCTTCTTGGAAGATGGATGGTAGCAGAATGGAGAAGGAAGAGAGAGAGGAGACGCCACTTCAAGGAGAAGATGAGTCTAGAAGAAGCTCACCACCATAGGAGGCCATGGATAAGAGCTTGGAGGAAGAAGGAGATGAATGAAGGGAGAGGAAGAGAAGAGCACGAAATTTTGTGCTCTCAAAGAGCTCTGAAATCTGAAGTTTAATATTCAAATGATCAAAGTTCAAAAAAATGCACACACATGACCTCTATTTATAGCCTGTGTCACACAAAATTGAAGGGAAATTTGAATTGAAAATTCAAATTTCACTTGAATTTGACATTGAATTTGTGGAGCCAAACTTTGGAGCCAAAATTTCACTAATTATGATTAGTGAATTTTAGTTATGGTTCAGCCCACAAATCCAAGATCAATTCCAAGATTCTCCACTAAGTGTGCTTAGGTGTCATGAGACATGTAAAGCATGAAAGACATGCACAAAATGTGACTATATGATGTGGCAATGGGGTGTAGTAAGCAAATGCTACCTACATTATGGAGCCCTAAGTACAAGGACTAAATATAATGAAACCTTAATATAATATGTACATATATAAGTGGGCTCATACTTAGCCCATGGGCTCGAAATCTATCCTAAGGCTCATGAGAACCCTTGGGCCTTCTCTTGCATCTTTGACCCAATCTTCTTGAAGTCTTCTATCCAATGCCCCTGGGGAGTAGGATTGCATCATTCTCTCCCCCTTGAAAAGGATTTGACCTCAAATCTAGAGGTTCTTGAAACTCATGGATTCTTTCCTCAACACCTGTAAAAAGAATAAAAACATATGTATTAGTGATGTTGGGTATGTTAGAGTACGATAAGGACTGAAAACCCCTTTCCTGGACATCTTCCCATGAGAGAATATAGTTCCTCACCAACTCAATGAGTGGTGCTACAAGTATAGAAAAATATGGGACAAGCCTTTTGTAAAAGTTTGTTAAGATATTGAAACCCCAAATTTCCTTTATACTTGGTGGAGTAGGCCACTCAGGAATGACCTTTATTCTCTTAAGGTCCATGGGAAGCCCTTGATCACTTTTTAAAAAGGTAAGGAAAGTAATGGAATAAAACATACCTTTTTCTTTATTTTCATGTTGATTATTCCTACAAAAAATTACAATAAACCTAAGGTGTCCCACATGAGCACCTAGGTTTGCATTGAAACAAAAAATAAGAACAAACCTACCTAATGAGTCCCTATGTACACAAATCAGGAAGATGTTGGGTGCATGAGTGATTTTACAAAAGAGTGTTGCACCACTCAACACATTCATCATATCACCTATCATAGGGATTTGGTGCCTAATAATACCTATTTTGGGCACCAACAAAGCACAAGGATTTAAGCTCTTGCAAACCAAACCCTCATCCAACAACTCCTTTACTTGAGGAATAAACTCAAGCCTAAGAGGTGTGGCAATGCTAACAAGTGTCTTTTTACAAAGGAGAAAATGTGGAGATTTTCTAAGAGGGGAAATTTCTTTAATATTTGTCTTTATTTCAAAATGTCTTTCCTTCTTAGCTAACCTCTTGGAGGAGACACTTACCTCCTTACACTCCTCCTTAACCATTAAAGGTTGTCCTTCTTCATGGGGGTAGATCTCTTTATTAGATTCTTCCCCTTTTGCTTCTTCACTTTCACTAAAGGAAGGTGAAGTAGTAGCCTCATCTTGGCTACTATAAATGTCTTGGCCCCTCATAATCATGGTTTTCTTGGTGGGGCATTGAGAAGTAATGTGTCCTTTTCCAAGACATTTAAAGCACTTCATGGAGCTAGTCTTCTCTTGCATACTAGCCTTAAGGGGTTGTTTTTCTATTGTCTTCCCCTTATCATCTTTGGGCTTAGAAGGTGTCACCCCTAAGATGCCTTGACCTTGGTCTTTCTTTGGATAAGAGTGAGAGCCATAAGATTTTGAAGTAGACTTTCTTTTAAGTTGTTGCTCTACCCTTATTTCCCAATCTAAGTTAGCCTCTACATTGTCCTACCCATGGAAGTATGTGAGGTTAATGTTAGCCTCTTAAGGCTTTCTTTCCTTTTCTCTCCTATGGGAGTGAGGTCTAAGATGTGACCTATGCCTTCCTTCGTAATAGTCATGAAGTTCTTCACTTAGGCTCTTGTAAGAGTTATGACTACTATATGAGGCATGTTTTTCTTTTCTTAACTCTTTTAGTATTTTTCTTCTTTCTTCTTCCCTTATTTCTCTCTTTCATCTTGACTTATTTCTTTCACTCTTTTTTTACCTTTTTCTTTTCTCTCTTGTTTTTCTTTCCACAACTTAAGGGATCTCAACTCATCTAATATCATATACAAGGGGTCCTTAGGAGTATAACCCTCACCATTAACACTAGATGAAGCATGAAGACTCATATTGGTTCCAAATTTATGGTTCTTTCTTGTTGGGGGTTTGAAAACAAAAGGTAACAAAAACTATGGTTGAAACTAGCCAAAATAAACACTAAAAGAGGTGTGAAAGATAAGGTAAAAACTAATTGGTAAAAGGCAAGTTATCTAGGCGGTTTGACAATGGAGGGTAAAGGAAATAAGCTATGAAAGTAAGCAAGAAATTAAAGTGCAAGAAATGCAAACTAGGTGGATCCTAAAAGTGTATGGATGACCTCATTTAAGGTTCCCAACAAAACACTCACTATCCTAAGGGAAAATTGCCTAAAATTATTACACACAAATGGAAGTAGGGTGACCTATTGGAGGCTCCCAACTTACTTCCAATGAAAGGCCTTTTTGTTACAAAATTTGAAAGCAAAGCAAATTGCCAATTACAAAATTACAAAAAAAAGTCCTCAATTGTGGTGGTTATTCTCTCTTTGGTGTTTCACTCAATTTAGAGTGCTTCTTAGTCCAATAGCTCTTAAGGTGGTTGGCCCCTTGCTTCTTGACTCAAATTCTTCAAGGTATGGCACCAATCCTCCTTTCCAATTCCCTAGATGACAACTCACAAGCAAGGAAACAAAGAGACAAGCAATAACCAAAGACAAAAAAAAATGAAATGAAAGCTAAACCAATAGAGTTTTATCAATACAAATTTTCAAGGATTATTCAAGAATTAAAGCAATGAAAAGCACACAAAAGCAAGCTAGGACTCATAGAGAAACCTTGAATGGCTCTAGAGTAGAGTAGAAAAACTAAAAAAGAAAAAGAAAAAAAGACTCAAGAAACCTCTAGTTTTGGCACTTGTTTTCACAATAATTTTCAATTGAAGTTTAAAAACTAGGATTGGTATAAAATAGGCACCAATTATAGAACAAATTTTGAGCCAAAACAACAAGCACACTTCATTTTCACTTCTTTTTTCCTGGACACTAATTTTTCTGCCAACTTGTATGATTTTTCTTATTTTTTACTTTAATCCAAATTGCTTGGTTATTTTTTTTATAATTTTGGTCCAGATGTATAGAAAATTCAGTAAAAATTTCAGCTCAAAACATGTAGTGACCAATTCCCAGTAATTTATACAAGTTCGTATGTTCAAGCTGCCAGCACCAGCGATTTCAACCTAGAAATCAAGAGTAATGTTTATGTTGCTTAAGGCTTGGATAGTTACAATTTGTGTTTGCTTATGCTCAATTATCTTGAATAACACAATTCAAGAGATCTTAAAACTTATTTGATTCACAAATCCAGCCACAACTCAACACCACAACTCAACTTCATCATAGGCATCATGTAGGAAACTTAGAAAAAAAAAAGAGTTCAACAACAAGACTACTTCTAGGAATTGATTTAGAACATGTTATAAACTAAATAATATGCATGAATTAGACTCAAAATTAAAAATATAGGCTAAGAATGACAAGAATACATGAACAAATGTATCCAGAATTCAATCAACAAAATAAAAATTTAACACAAAACTTAGAATATAATGTGAACAATTACTATGACTAAACAAGACTCTAAGACAACATGGATTAAGTGATATTACACTTAGATTTTTGTGTTTTCTTTTTCTAATCAATATTTTGGAAGAAAAATTAGATCTAAAGTTCAACACCAGAATATTATGAATGAAAAATGATAGAACCTAAAATCAACACAAAAACATGATTCAAGAGTAGATCTACAAAATTTGAACCATAGAAATGCAAGAACAAGTGTAGATCTAAGATTTAATCGGTTTATTTTTTTTAATCTACTCTAAACAGCACCAAACCACAAGACAATTGAGGATATACATGGAGAATAAGATGAAGAACAAGGAATTAAAGAGAATTCATCGAACAAAAAGATAGAGGAAGCAAAAGAACATTACCTAGATGAAGATGCTCTTGATACCACATGATGTAAGCTCCATTGGAGCTTGTAGGCCTAGGATCTTCTTCATCAATGGATTCATTTGCGTCTTGGAAGATGAATGGCAGCGGAATGGAGAAGGAAGAGAGAGAGGAGACACCACTTCAAGGAGAAGATGAGTCTAGAAGAAGCTCACCACCATATATAGGAGGCCATGGATAAGAGCTTGGAGGAAGAAGGAGATGAATGAAGGGAGAGGAAGAGAAGAGCACAAAATTTTATACTCTAAAAGAACTCTGAAATCTAAAGTTTAATATTCAAATGATCAAAGTTCAAAAAAATGCACACACATGACCTCTATTTATAGCCTATGTCACACAAAATTGGAGGGAAATTTGAATTTTCAATTCAAATTTCACTTGAATTTGAAATTGAATTTGTGGAGCCAAAATTTCACTAATTATGATTAGTGAATTTTAGTTATGGTTCAGCCGACAAATCCAAGATCAATTCCAAGATTCTCCACTAAGTGTGCTTAGGTGTCATGAGGCATGTAAAGCATGAAGGACATGCACAAAGTGTGACTATATGATGTGGCAATGGGGTGTAGTAAGCAAATGCTCATCTCCCCCTCAAAAATTTAATTGGATTGGGCTTCTACCAGTTCAATTAAATTTATTTCCCAACCCACATATCAAATATTCACTTAGTGCATGTGAAATTACAAAACTACCCCTAATACAAAAACTAGTCTAGGTGCCCTAAAATACAAGGGCTGAAAAATACTATATTTCTAGGGTACCCTACCTACATTATGGAGCCCTAAATACAAGTACCAAATATAATGAAACCTTAATCTAATATGTACAAAGATAAGTGGACTCATACTTAGCCCATGGGCCCGAAATCTACCCTAAGGCTCATGAGAACCCTTGGGGCTTCTCTTGCATCTTTGGTCCAATCTTTTTGAAGTCTTCTATCCAATGCCCTTGGGGGGTAGGATTGCATCATTATGCATTCTACAACTTGATTGATTCCACCTCGAATATTCTAGAAAATGAACTTTCTCAATGATGATACCTTTAGCAACAACATATATTTAAGGTTCTATAGCCAAAGAAAAAGAAAAAATCTGGCCCTACCTCATTTCTCTTCGCACTAGATTTTTTTCCTTACACTTGGAGTTTGAAGTTCTTTAAACAGAAAATAAATTAATGTATAATTGTGCATTTGCTGATATGCATAGAAAGGACAGAACTTGATATAAGATGGAGTTAGCAATAGTTTTTTTAGAAGAGTTAAATATAAAGACAAGAATATATATATATATATATATATATATATATATATATATATATATATATATATACATTAAAATATTAATATATTTATATAAAAAAATATATTAAACTTAATTATTAAGTAAATTATTTATAGTAATTTATGTAACATATAAATAAAAACAAAAGAGAGTATTTATGGGGTAGTATAAAAAAACACAATAAAATAAGACTTTGACATTTCTTGTTTACTGCAGTGGTTCTTGTTTTAATTTCCTAGTACATTGTTGCGTTTAGAGGTAACAATTGACTTGCCAATTAAATATTTTTTAAGTAATACCTTTTGAATTCCATATATTGTTCACAACTTTATATTTGACACGTTTAGACAACTATCATGGCAGTAGTTCTAACATAAACATAGGCTTTTGGGCTTGCCTTACATGGAAAACAATAAAAGAAATAATGGGTGAAATAGGCTCAATAGTTTTTGGGTTTGCCTTACATGGAACTAGTCAAGGCTGTCAAGCTAATCTAAACCATTGAGATGATTTGAATTGGCTAGATACTTTTAGAGCCTTCAATAAAAGAGTTCAGCTAAACCTAGTCCACCTAGTCATCATGTTAGACCAATTTCAACTCCATAATTTGCTTATTTTTCTCCCTTTCCCTTTAGGCACGAAACATTTATTGATATAAAAAAAATTATACTTTTTATATTCCAGAATGCTGTACCTAGTCAAGGTTATCATTTTTCATTTTTCTATATTTCTCCTTTGATCCCCCCCCCCCCTCTTGGTTATTTATTTGTGTTCTTGAAGCTCAATAACTTACTACATAAATAATTAGAGGGTGATTTGGAATGTTGTACTTTGGTTCGTATATGATTGCCTTTGAAATGAAATTTTTTCGAAAATGGTTGGTGTGACTTAGTTATATGTAGTGATGGATTTGAGGATTTGAGGTTAGCTCATGTCATATAGGTTTGGTGCTAGAATGAGAAAGGGTACCCCCCCCCCCCCCCCCCCCCAAATCTGAAATTGGTGTATGAGTTAGAATATAATTATGAGTTGGATAGGAAGTGTTTTTTATTTTGTAGATAGCTAGATTAGAGTATCCTTAATTGTGTTCGCTTATCCAAAATAGTTTGTGTAGCAAGGATAATTAGGGTACCCCATGCACTAAGATACTTTGTGATAGCATGTTATTAAATACTTTAAAACAAATTAATTAAACGTAAAGGATATCATAAACATATATACAATTGACAGTCAGTGTCCGTGTTTGTGAAGTCAATTAGCAGCTTAGTATATTAATCATTAGTTCCAAGTAGAATGCTTTTTTTTTTCTATATAAGGGATGACTCCATTGAATGTGTGTTGTTAAACCCATATCTTGTAGATGCTTGGCTACATTTAGGAAACTGCATTTGGAAAAAAGGAGATCTAACAGCAGCAAAGAAGTGTCTCAGTCTTGCATTAGACTAGGTTTGCATAAAGAGTAAATTTCATACTAAATTAGCCCTTTTAGAATACTTCAGGCTGTGTTTGATTTTTTGTTTTTGTTTTTGTGTCGTTGTTATACTTTGCAAACTGGTAGCATATAAATTTAGTATATGAACAAAGTAATTATTTGTAGTTATTAGAATCTAATTTACAGGCAAATCATACCATGTAGATAGAAATGAGATCTGCTATAATTATTTGAACTAATATTTGCAGTGAGTCATTGGTGCACTGCAAGCCATTTTTTACCACCTCAATTCATGACTTCATTCTCTTATTAACCATGAAATCTTGCCTTGGATCAGAACATGCTCCGATGCCAATTGATATACTAAACTGGGATTTGGGGAAGAAACAAGGAAAAGTTGCAAGAACTGGCAGGGATGTCCTAAAAATCTTATTCGCCAATCTTAGAAAAATACATTGTATCTTTATGTTCGGGTGGGTTCAAGAGCACCCTAGATCTCTCTTTTCAATCTTAGGTAAAGTTAGCAGTTGTCTAACTAATTCCCAATTGTCTTGTTCTTCTTTAATAGAGATTTATTACCCACTAATCCCCACCTCTACTCGTATATTTTCCCCTCTTACGTAGACCTTTTATATTATTGAATGCCTGTCAATAAAACCAAAGCCAATCTTATAAAAGAAGATTTGCAATTCTGAGGAAGAATGACATGGGATGTCTCCGAAAGTGATCACCTCTCAGTCTTCAATGAGAATCTCCAAGCTTCTGCATCTCCTTGGCTTCTCTGTTGTACCTAGTCTTCAAGGAAATCTAATTAATGAAACCAGGTCTGCATGTGGCTATAGAACCTTGTGGCAAAAATTTCAAATAAAAAATAATTAAAAGTTTTGTCTAAAAATTAAAAGATTTATAGTTTTTATTTATTTTCATACATCGCAATAATTAGGTCTATCTTATTTTCATAGGACAAGATTACAACAAAAGTTCCCTTGAGGAATATTGCTTCTAATTTCTTTGTCTAGGATTATTGATATGCAGTAATCATCAAATTCGACATCAAACTATACGTTGAGTCGAGTCTAAGTCAAGTAGAATTATTAGGAGTGAACAACTTCTTTCTTAGAATTTAAACATGCAATTACACATTATTAGAAACTCAAACACGATGGATCCTTTAGTTGAAACAAAGAAATAGGGGAAAAAAATTATTGAACTAAGGAAGGTAAATGAAAATAAATAAGAAATAAAGAGAAAATAATTTTTTATTATTTATGGAAATTAAACTTGGGTGATAAGTATGTAATATATATATATATATATATATATATATATATATATATATATAAAATTTAATTTTTATAGAAAATAGTGAACATAAAAATGAAAAAAAATATATAAAAAATTATTTCATTGTATTCTACATAATTTTTTGAAAACAAGAAACAACGTAAAAATAAAATGACATTCTTTAATCTTTATAACTAAAAGTAAAAAAAAAAAATATTTTCTACATCCCCTTAGATGCTTATGGTATATTATCTCTAATTTAATCAAATCTTATATATTTATTTTTTTATTCATTTTCATTAGAGGAAGAATAAAATTATTCTAAGAATAATTATAAAAAAAATATATTATTCATCTGTCTTGAAATATAATGGTTAATTAGCATTAATTACACATTAGAACCATGGAGTAACTCTAAAATAAGTTAACTTGTTGAATTAGAGATGTTTTCTAAAATTATATTGAGGGATTGCAGTGCTAAGTTTTTTTTTTAGCTAATTTCGAAATCTTATTATTTTGTTTGAGTATTAAATATTATATTAAAATTAAAATAATAGCGTAACAATTAACAGTATGTAATATATATGAAAATGTGTATCATTGTTACTCCTAAGCATCTGTAATGGGATTTCTTGAAATATTTTTTATGTAAAGAAATTGTTTTTTTTTTTCATTGGACCAAATTTAATCTATATGTGAGGAAGAATTTTTTAAAAATAAGATTTGTATCTTTTGCAAGAAATTACTTCTTAACAATAAAAACTAATATTTATATAACACATAGCAGTGTCATACTTAAATAAAAATATGAATTTTTTAAAATTTTTTAGAGTTTTTTTATCATTAAAACAAAATTATATATAAATTTCTTAGAACAAAATTATATATAAATTTCTTAGAATGATATGACACTCTGGAACCACAAAAAGTAACTTAACAAACTCACTTAAGAAATTTTGATTAGAGATACTTTGGAATATAGAATAAATCATGTTGAGAAAAGAATATTCATTTTACAAGATAATTTCATACCAATATCATCATTAAAAAAAATAACTTAAATTAACATTAGATTTAAACGATGTATTTTTATTTTATTAAGAAAATAAACACAAACACATAAACTCGATCGAGGTTAAAAAGATCAAAGGACATTTGTGCGCATTGCAAATTAAACATTTACATTGTCATTCTTAAATGGCACAAATAAATAGCACAATATTCTCGGCAAGTTATTCGTGGCACACAAGCTTCCAAACTACTCAATTGTCTTCAAGCGCTTATTTTTCATTAACACGTTCTCAACAATGAAAAAAAATACGGGTGAAATTAATTAATATTTTTATCTTTCTGTGATAGCCTGTCTCATGGCTCTGACATTGTGAAGGTTTCATGGCCTTAGCCATGTCCTAATTCAGCCATCCAATTGGACATTTGAATTATAAATTAAACCTTCATGGCCTTATCTTATATTTCCATATGAGCTGTTCAGCTAAGTCAAACTCCACAAAATCATGCACTACAATAGCCTTATAAACAACTTCCTATGGACAATTACAAGTTCTCCTCATTTCAGTCTAGAACCGAATGGCAAGTTGCAACCAATGGCATCAACCCAGAAGAAGCATACCTTGAATAATGTACTCAAACTTCAACATGTTATCATTGTCAAGATCTTTCACAATGCCAGAAGCATCATAGTATGTTGAACACGTCTTTAGTACCATCTCAGCTGCTCCTTTCCAAAGTGCATTAACTGTGTTGTCTACCTTCCTTCTCAACAAAAGTCCATTTATTTTCTTGTTTCAGTTCAAGGTCTCAACATGAATGATGGAATAACTCGTCAAGTTCTCCATCTCCATGTTTAATTCCAAGACAGCCGAAGATAGGATTGCTTTCTTTGTGGCACTACCTGAAAACTCAAATTCAGAACCTCATTTATTAAACTTGTGCACACTACCAATAGTGTTTAGTGCCACTCCGTCTTGGATCAATTGAAGAACAAATGGAGCAACCTTTGTGTAGGCACATTGTGTGACACCCTCTACCCCGACATATAAGTAAATAAAATATATAAAAAATATCGGTAACCAAATTCACACGGGTAAAAGGTTCACATTCACTTCACTATTATCAATTAAAACTTATAAAAAAATATATTCGGCTCGAAACAAGGCCGTCAAAATTTACAAAAAATATTTTGTTAAATCAGTGAGATAAAATAAAATAGACTAACATTATGCAATTAATATAAAACTTATGCCCCACTGTCACATCCTATCAGAGCATTGTGTCCCGACGTCGGGACACAAGAATCACACACTCCAATCAAGACATAATAACACATCAATTTCATAATGAACAATGAGCAAGCGCATGAGTTATCACATTCCTAACTACTAGAGAGGCACAAAACAACATATAGTAGCCAAATACAATTTACTTAGCATATCTCACATTATTTCATCACTTTGTCATTCAAAATTCACTTTTCAATCATCAATCACAATACACAAGAATCACACACTCCAATCAAGACATAATAACACATCAATTTCATAATGAACAATGAGCAAGCGCATGAGACAGTTATGCTAAGACTCAAGCCTATATGCAATGTGGTACCGTGTCAGTGAAAAACCACCCTAGGGCGCTTAGGAGTACATAACAAGACACACCACACAATGGGTTTGTCAGGTCACTCTCACTAAGTAAGATCATAGGGAGACCAGTCAGGGTCACGATGTTTTGCGAGAATGCTCCAACCATATGGGATCAACATAGGCTTAAAGGAGCACTCAAACCCGGTGACCCCCAAGGCCTACATTCCGAAGAGTCCGTCAGGGCCTCTCCCTCCTGATTCAGGTCCAACCCCTAAAATCATTTTAGCACACAGACACTGCTAGTGAATTATACAATACCCACGACCTCACACTCGTGTCTTAAACACGTACAACATATTGCACTACAATTTAACACTGGTTCCTAAATAGGAACCTACACTTTCTCTTTAACACTGGTTCCTAAATAGGAAACCTACACTTTCTCTTTAACATTTCGCATTTACACTTTTCTCAAGATAACACTGGTGGGGTTATTGTACAATTCACAGCTTACAACACAAATAATGTCACATCAAGAGTTAATCACACACTTATTCACAACCAAAACTCATTCACAATTTCACATCTCATAATGTCACAATCCACCATCACATGTTTTCACGTATCTCACAATTCAACACCTGTTCTACTTTACACTTTTAGTCAATCTCAATAACAATATTATAATCTCAATTTAACATGTTATCACACCACATGAATCATATACACTTTATCTATGAACTATGCAATACACACATTTACTCAACTGTTTTCAAAATCATTTTAACTCGTCGGGTTCCCATAGTGGATCCCATCACAATACTTGTCGCCCTTAAAGGGTCTTACAATTGTGTGATTGCACAGTTCGTAGTTCACAACTCAATACACACATATCATCTCAATACACATGCATTTCTTCATCCGTCACATGTTCAATTTATCACATACTCACAGTTTGGATCATCATTTCATAACCTCAATATAACAATTTATATAAAAGACTATCACAACATGAGGACTAAAACCCCTCAAATAATATTACACAATTATATCAAAATCATAGGTCGAAATATACAAATATGAAGAGCACAATTTATCAAGCAATTTTCATTAGGACATCAATATTTTATTTATAATCATAAAGGAAAAATTATAATTCAATAAACATTCCAAAATAAACCCAAATTTAGTTCTCTAAGGATCCCTACACATGTTCATTCTAACCCCCAATTGCGATAAACTCATCCCTTACCTCTGAGCGGACTCACGTGTCTTCAGTTAGCGATAGTAACATCTCTAACAGTTCCCTGAGATTCCTTCAGTTATTCCTCCGACTGCTCCGATAGAATTCCCAAACGTCAGAGAGACGGAGAAGAGATTGAAACCTCCACTTGTACTGTCTTCATGCGAATCCTTTTTCTCCCTCCAAGAGTATTATCTTAAAAATCCCAACGGTGAAAGTGTGCGCAATTTCATTTCGAACAACATATCCAAATTTCATGAAAATACAACGGTTAACGAAACCGGGATCGTAGTTTTACCGAGACAATTTTGGGTTTCTGCGGGAAAATAAAAGGCTACAATGCGAAGGTTATTTCTCTTAGCTCAGACATAATATCGAAATTCCCAACGGTGAGAATGCTTGGAATTGGGTTGCGAACGTGGTGCTCAAATTTCACGACGTTCCAACGGTGAATGAGTCCAAGATCATCATTTTTCTGAGACAGGTTAGGTGGCCTGTGGGAAAAAGAGAGGGTTTTGGGAGAAAAGAGAAAAAAACGAAATTGTGAGGCAAACGAGGCTTAGGAGTCAGTCTGAAAACTGACCTATCATGTTGCTATTTATAGCTAGAGACATTTTCAACCTATTATTTACTCTATTTATTTATTTATTATTTTATAAAAACAAACTTTATTTTATTCTCTATCAAAAAAATAAATAAAATATCCTTTTTATTTTCTCTCAAATCATTATTTTAATTAATAATTATATTTCCTTATTTATTTATTTATAAAATCTCATCATTATTTTTAAAATTCTATTTATTTATAAATAACAATTCTTTTTAATCTACTTTACGAAAATTGGGATGTTACACATTGTAGCACAGGTTCTAGGCCAAGCCAAAGCACCTAATGTGTTCATGATCAAGTTCACCCATAATAACTGCACTGCTGTTAGTGGCACTTTCCCAGCTAATTAACACTGCTGTCACAAAGTTGTTTGCATTCTGCTCTGAAAGATTCCATTTCTCTGTTATTTATAGAGGAAAATAGAAGATACTAGGTCAAATAACAAACTAGTTTAGAAATGAAAGTAACAAATTACTTAACATAATTTAGCTTTTCTGTTCATGATACCTCAACTGTTTTGATTTTAAGTCTGCTTCAAAGAATCTCTTAAGTTTCTGTTCCGGTTTGAAATTTATAATTACTGCTTATAATTTAAATTATGTTAAATAAAGATTTTAGTAAAAATCTTATAATTAATATTAAAAACGTTACATAAAAAACACTTGTATTTTGGCTGTAGGCAGTAGCTACCCTCTGTTTTTATACTTGTTTTGCAGCTTGTAGCTGTTGTTGTTTTTTTGTTCTCCAATCCAAGTCCACATGGAGTTGTTGATAATAAAAAACAAGAAATTTCCATTCTTCTTTTTTTTTAGTAAGTACGACAATATTGTGTTTGGATGCATCTGTGAGCTTGAGTTGGACAGTTCCTCATATCTTTCCTTAGTACTTCCAAAAGTGGTAGCTTTAACTACCTGAAATAGGGATTACAACTAATAAAATTCGAAATCAATTAAGTTCATCACGCTTGTAATCTGGCTTCTTTTAAAGTCATCAAAATGATTAGACAGATTATAGCCACATTATTGGTGCGTGCTAATGTGCTGGTATATAACTAGAGACTTGTCATTTGTCCGCTTCTTTTGACTTTTTTGGTACCCATCCACTATAGTTAGCACTAATTTTGTATTGTCATGGGTTTGACCATCCGCTGGTATATAACTAGAAATTCGTTGGTTAAACTATTTTTTTGTGCCTTATAGTTCCTATTTTAAATGTTAGTCCTTGCACAAGAAAATTGTGAGTTGTAGTAGCCGTATGAGAAAACATTAAGTTCTAGCCTCTACACTTGCATAAGAATTATTAGTTTATACTGTGATGAGAAATTGCATGTTGTCATCCATGTCATACAACAACATACTAATAAGTTCTAGAAAGGTCTTAGTTATACTCATTTATAATGACTTTAACCTGAAAATCAATTTTCTTCTGTAATCACAAGTTCTTGAATTGAATAATAAAGTATATTTGGGACCTTGTGTTCGAGTTTTTATTGCTAAAGGAAAGGGTGAATATACCTCCAATAGAAGGTAATGTACATATTTAATGAAACTGTGCAATTGCTTTGCCTCTTGTGACTATTTGTCGACAAAAACTCCACTTTTAAAGCAATTCTTATTTTCAAATTTTAAATTTTACTAGCCACGGTGGTATTTTACTACCACTGGTGTAGTTCATGGATAAGGTTTGCATAGATAGAAGAGAGAGTTAGTAGAGAGAAAGAAAGAGACACGTGAGAAAACTGTAATTGGACACCGTTAAATGTATAGTCATTCTCATGTTTTTATAACAAGGTTAACATAGTAGTGCATAAGAACACTTCCCCTCAAGCTGGAGCCTTAATAGAAAGAGGCCATGTACATTACAACTTTGTTTTAGGTTGCCTTTGCAGCTTCAAAGTGGCTATGTTGTGGCAGCAACCACTTTGATATATGCAAATTTATCAGACTCCTCAACCTTATGAACTAAGGATTCAAACTCCTCCCTTGAAATTGTAATTCTTGCACCAGGTTCAGAAGGTGATGAATGACAAGGAGCAGTTCTCATAGATAAGACCTTAATCTGATCAACAACACTTGCCTCTGCTGCATTAGCTGCTTCCACTTCTTCCACCGCTACTCTAACCTTTGTTTCTGCATCTTCTAACACAAGTTTAGTCACTACAGCTTCGATCTTCAATTCTGCAGTGTCATTCTTCATATGTTGTATTTCCCTCCTTGTTTTTTTAGTAAAGAAAACAATTGTTTCAATGTCAAGGTCATTTCCTCTGATGCTCCTCTAGCTTTAGATTTTCCTGCCAAGTAGCCTTTTTGTTCAAACTCGCTTTTCCAGAGTTGTACCTGCACATTCTCAACAATGGATTCAGTTTTGGATTCTTTCTCCTTCAATTTAGAGTGTCCTCTTTTTACATTCTCCAGCTCCATCCCAAGAGCTTCCACCATGCTTCTAAGGGTGTCTTCCTATCCTGTTACTTTCTGCAGTGATTCCTTAGCATCACCAACATCCTGAGTGACATGTCTCCAAGAGTCGAAGTCTGATGTCTTTTTGAAGAACTAGCATTCTTCCCATTTAGTTCCCCACCTTTGTCAAGTCTAATCAGTCATCACAACACATTGTAAACATCAAACTCAAAATAATCCAAACATATCAGACATCTATTTTCAAATCCACACACATAACAACCACCAAGTATAATTTTATGCATCCTCATCAAAATGTTATTTGTTGATGTATTAGGCTGGCAGTTCAGCTCCTTCATTATATGGACTTATTCGATATGCACCATTCACGTCATGTAACTTAGCTATGCATAAAAAAATAAATATGAAACTGGAGCAACCCCTTTGTTGACCATGAAATTGTCAATCCTCGCATCCTCTTCGTCATCCCTACAATGACTCTAAATGTTGAAATTCTAATAAACCTGCAAAACCTTCTCACTTCTCGCAGGATTCACATGAACCCACATCAAACAATTGAATGTAACCCCATTAGGATCCCACCCTGCATCGATCATGCCCGATACAACATCATGAGGTCACATAATTTTGGAAAGTTCTGGAATCATTCTTGAGTTTTGCGTTTGACTTCCATTACATAGTCCACCCCAGATCTATTTATTTATTGCATGGCTTTTAGAGGTTACCAAGTTGTATGGGGGTTTGTTTTGTTATATGGAAACTCAGTTTCAATCAGTTCACATTTAGAAAAATTCGAAAGACTGGAATTGCATGATTTTATATCAATAAATATGAAAATAGCACAAACTTATATGAGTACATACAAATTTCCGAAGTACTCAAGTGGGTGATATTTGTCACTCACACTCCCTTTTTGGCATTGTTTTAATACAAGAATAGTATCTCTTATGCTTTTCAACTTTGTTTGTTCTTAATTTGCTTCATTTAACAATGAATACTTTATTTGTATGGCATTGTCACATTTATGTCGTTATTTATTATATTGTTGGTTCACATGAAACTATTTTATAGTACTACATTCTACTTCATTGAGCAAGCCATAGTTCCCCGTTTGAGGTTCAATACAACGATTAATATGAATAGTTTGGATTAATTGTTGTACTGAATCTTGAATTGTCCGTTTGGACAGTTTGGGAAGAAAAACTTTTCTTGAATTGTTGTGACCGCTTTCATGTCGTGTACTTGGAGACCAAAGAGAAATGCTGCCAAAATTTAGTTAAAAATAACACAACCTAGTTAAATTTTTAGTGAAAATGAAGTAAAAAAATGTTTTCCCGAATGGGGTAGGGTCACACCATTTTTTTAATAAAAGAGAGGTTCGCATGCATATCGAATAATGTACCTCGTCTTACAGTACACCAAAGATGGATTGACATTGGATGAAAACAGCACACATAACTGAAGAGTAGGAAAATGGGGTTGAAGGTTTCTTAAAATTTGCTAAAGATAATGCATCCGACGTTGGTGGACTATACTTTTGTCCTTGTGTTAAATGTTTGAATGGGCGACGACAATGTTTGGATGACATTAGAACACACCTTATCTGTGATGGTATCTGTCCTACTTATACAAAATGGATATGGCTTGGAGAGTTACCAGAAATGTCATCAACCCCTCCTATTGGTCCAATTGAAGAACAAGTCGGTGATCATATAGAAGACATGCTACGTGATCTTGGACAAGAGGGTTTTAAGCAAGCACATGCACCATATTATGACACCTTAGATAATGATTCGAAGATTCCATTGTTTATCGGATGCACTAAGTACACACGGTTATCAGCGGTGTTAGCTTTGGTCAATTTGAAAGCAAGATTTGGGTGAAGTGACAAAAGCTTCAATGAATTACTGTTGTTATTGAAGAATATGCTTCTTGGAGATAACACGTTATCGAAGACTCATTACGAGGCAAAGAAGATTTTGTGTACTATTGGCATGGAATACCAAAAAATACATGCTTGCCGTAATGATTGCATTTTGTATAGACATGAGTTTGCTGAATTGCGCAACTGCCCTACATGTGAGGTGTCACGCTACAAAGTCAGTTCTGGGGCTTCCAGTGAAGTTGGATCCACATACATTGATTTCCCATCAAAAGTGTGTTGGTATCTTCTAGTAATACCAAGGTTTAAGCGATTGTTTGCTAATGTAGAAGATGCGAAGAACCTAACATGGCATGCTGATGGCAGGACCAAAGATGGATTGCTCCGTCATCCTGCTGATTCTCCTCAATGGAAGAAAGTTAATCAATTGTTTAAAAACCTACGTAATGGTTTGGTGATGAGATTGTTTATTCTCAAATTGTTTTGGTTTGTTGTGGTCTCCTATTAGAAAATATATATTTTTGATAGGATATTGCTGTTAAAAATGCATGTAGCACATAAGTTACATCCTTGGGTATAGCCTTTCAAGGGAATATTGTTGTTTGGCCCCTCTGGCACAGGAAAAGTAATGCTTGCAAAGGTTGTGGCAACTGAAGCTGGAGGAAAAGCAATATCCCAATAGGTATGTTAACATATTATTTTAACCCTTTGGAATCTTTTCAACAACAACCAGGGACAACTAGTTCTGGTGCTCGACAAGTGAACCCTTCTGCAGGTCTGTGATGTTGTTGCTCAGCATGTTGTTAGGAGTTTTATGGAGGGCATCAATGGTAATTAACAAATAACTTACTACTTACCACCTATTCAAGTCATCCTTTCATTATCTTTAAGATAATACAAATCACATTTTGGATGTATGATTAGATTCGAAATAATATTAAATCTTGATCATATGTTAATTAATTAGGTATTTGTATTATGATTTTAGTGTATTATAATTAGGTATTTGTATTATGATTCTCCAACAATGTTATTGAAGGCCTTTTTGAAAAATTTATGCGGGATTGAAGGAAGTGCCATTAGCATCCATTCAATTTTCATTCTTTTGTATAAATGCCATCTCATTTGGCTTTCTTGATCACTCCTCTCATAATGGTAGCCAGATCATGATGTAACCTCGTAGAGGTTTGAGATTTGAGTTTGACATCATAAAAATCAGTTTGCATATGTCTTTGCATGCAACAAAATAACGAGTAGGGTTGGACGACCAAATGCCAGTATAGTTGCCATTGGGAGACCGTTTTCCGGTGGGTATGCGTGTAGTTGCCGTTGATGACGACCAAATGTGTCTCACAGTTTTGGAGAACCTGATTCACAAATGCCATTATAATGGTTAGCCATTTTTCTGTTTTAAATCACTCAATTCGATTCTACATTGGTTTTGCTTGTGTCATCTCAATAGTCATGAATTGTTGCATGCTTTGTTTTCTTGTTATTCTCTTCCAATGTGAAGTTTTAGACTCGTGGATATTTTGTGGTTGGCAATTTTCATTGTTATTCAAAAGAAATTTCCTTGCAAGTTGGGTTGTTCTTTCTTTATTCTCCCAAAAATGAAAATTTTCTTTTACAATCCTAAAGTTTTTAGAAAAAATGTATTTTTTTGTGTTGCTACATTACCTTTATAACTATGGATCTTGCCATAATTTTGGTTAACCATTTGACAGTTGACACTCCTTTGTCTTATCTCACATCTGATTTATGTTTGTTTGTTGCAGTCACTACAACTAATCAGGCAATTAAGGCACTAGAAATGTTGAGGAAAAACATAAACAAGTTTGACCTTCTTACTAGCGATGTAAATATGCCTGACATGGATGGGTTAAAACTTCTTGAGCTAGTGGGACTTCAAATGGGCCTACCTGTTATTAGTAAGCTCAAACACTTGTATTCTGTCTTCACATTCATTCAACTTGAGTTTAACCAAACAAATCTTTTCAAATTTGATTTTTTTTATAATTTTTTGTTATCTCACAATGATGGTATCAACTTAAACTCTTACATTTTTGTGTGTAATGTAGTGTTGTCAGCATACAACAATAAAGAGCGGGTGATGAGAGGTGTTATACAGGGTGCTTGTGAGTACTTAACCAAACCAGTTCGAATTGAAGAGTTACAGAACATATGGCAACATGTACTACGAAGGAGGATTGATAGCAAGGATAAGAATAAGATTGCAAGTAAGGGTAAAAAGGCTGCAATATGGCTGGTAAGTTTGCAAATGAGGAGAAAGGCAACTATATGGTTGAGGATGCAATTAAGCCATGGCACCAAAAAATAATACCGGCCAGAATATAAAACTGGGTCAAAAAAGGAAGGAACAAAGTGAGGATGAGGAAGAGGAAGAATATCATAAAGAGAATGAGGAACACTCAAATCAGAAGAAACCTCGTTTAGTTTGGGATGTCGAGTTGCATAGGAAATTTCTTGTTGTTGTTAATGATCTGGGAATCGACAGTGAGTTTGTGATAAAGAATATTTACTTTTTTCTAATTTTGCTTGACTTGAGAACATGAAACATTAAAGTATGTTTATTTGACACCTTAATGTGGATTTTGTAGCTCCTAACATGAGGTTTCAACTGTTATTGCAAAGGCTTTCCCCAAGAGAATACTCGACTTGATGAATGGCGAAGGACTTACAAGAGAAAACGTAGCAAGCCATCTGCAGGTATAAACTCCAGCTTTTATCATAGGCCTATTGAGGGGCGTAATTTGCATTTTCAACTGGACAAATAATGGTGTGAGAATGTTTTAGATGTGATTATTCATTTCAAATTTATCAACGACAATTTATGGGATATAAGTGTGCATAATGAACAACAACTCTGTTCTAGATTTAAAGAAGCTTATGCTGACATTTTGTATCACAGAAATACAAAATCGGTCCCAGAAAACCTACTTGGCAGCCTAGCATGGTTGCTACGTTGGGTAGTAGTGATCCTTACCTGCAGATGGATTTATTAAAAGGCTTTCACAGTAGGTTTGGTAGTAGTGATCCTCTCAAATATGTGTGTTTTTTTGAGATATCTCAACCTCTTCTCCATCTCTCCCCCACTCTCATTTTTTATAATAACAACTTTAGTTTGTCTATCGATCAAAATCTCTGAGGATTGTGGTTTTGAGGTTGATGAGGTCGTGAAAATTTACATGTTGCATCTTGACAAAAACGAGTGATTTTAGGGTTGAAGTGGCGAGGTTGAAATGTGGTACTTTTCACTTATACTAAATTCAACAAAATCTCTTTGAATAATACCAATGTTAGAAATTAGAATTAAATTCAAATAAAATTATATTCTTGAGATGTAGTTCATGCAATTTCCTTGATAATGAAACCTATTCATTTTTTACTCTTGTTTCTTCTTGAAGTTGACCATTTAATTAAAAGTAATTGTGCATAGAGAAGTATGTGGCTAAGTAACTTCTAGATTGTTTTCACTTGCATTCCTGGCATATTAGGTAATTAATGTATCAACTCCTCTATTTTTCATACAGGTACGATATTTGCATATGGGGTAACAAGCAGTGGGAAGACTCATACAATGCATGTGAGATCACACCTATTTTCTATATAAATAAAACAATGAGTTAACTTCTTAGTATTGGGTTCACTTGCCTTCATCTTGTTGATCTACATGTTTATGATAAAGATACATATTTTTGTTTTTTATGGTCTTAAAATGTCATGCTACTTAAGTTTTTAAACCACACTTAATTCTCAAAAAGAGAAATTATTGACGATTATGATACTTCACATTTTTTATTCTGATATATTATCGATGGGTTGGTAACTTGAGGTTGTTTCTCTTTGTTGAGCTTCATGGTTTTTCTGGACTTGTACATTGAGTCCCATGATGAACTATCTCAACAGATTCACAACTATATTTGGTTTCAGCAGCAGCTACAACTCTTCGCCTTGGTATCTTATCAAGTATATGAAATTAAAGGATAACATAACCTCTTTCTGATCATTAGTATTTGATTTACTTTAAAACTGTTCACATTAATGGGTCATTATAATTTAAACATGTTAAAACTTGCTAGTGGATACAAGATATATTGTAACTTGAAAGATATTATAATTTAAACATGTTAAAACTGTCCACATTATCTCTTTCTTTTTGCTACTTGTGCATCTGTATGTATATGTTGTACTCTGTTGCATTGACTACTCTGAATTCAGCATTTTCCTTCAAGGCATTTTCTTTTGGAATATATTTTCAGACTAATTTTTCTTGGGTTGATGAAAGATTTTGTGTGAAGATGTGCACAACTAGTACTCTTAATAACAAGAGTAACTGCTTTCAGTACTAACTCTACTTCTTGTCTTATTTTGAGTCATAATTGTTCTACCTCTTATGGGATAGTAAAATTTTTAGTATTTGTTATGTTGTCTAATATGTTCCTTCTTGTCTTGAATTTCATAATTTTAGGTTGTTATATAGAATAACTAACTCTTATTTTCTCCTCTGATAAATACATAAATGTATTATCATTTTTAACTTGATTCTTAACATGTTAACTATTATTTTTAACTTGATCTGAAGCAGGTAGGTTTTTGTTAGCTAGCTAATGTTATATTTTACTCAATCAAAATCGCAATGCTTCAACAAACTCAAAATGATTTTGTTCAAAACTGTAACATACCAACCATTAATCTGTAGAGATGGTCTTTGGACATAGTTTAGCTGCTCTTGTTATACATATGCTGGACAAGTTAAGGCTGCAAGCCCATTCTGAACAAGTTCTTTAAGTGACTTTAGACAATCGTTTAGCTTTTACATTCCTTCTTTGCTACTTAATGATCTGTTATCATACATTATCTGATTTTGATAAGAAATTAATTGATACTATTTGTGACAATTACTGATGGTGATGACTTCTGTATGAATTTGGATTAGTTGATGTGACACTATTGCTCATAAGTTCGTATCATACCTCTTGCTTATATGTTCATATATTCAGGGTGATCAAAGATCTCCTGGAATCATACCCCTTGCCGTGAAGGATGCTTTTAGCGTTATCCAAGAGGTATGTCAAATGCCACTCTCTATGTTGAACTTTGTATTATAGAGATTACATAGTCTGATTCTTCTGCATACTAGACTCCAAACCGAGAGTTTCTCTTTTGAGTTTCATACTTGGAGATCTACAATGAGGTGGGCTTTCTTGCTATCTACCTCAATTCTTGTGATGATATGTTCACACTAATTGTCTTCTACTGACATAGCATTTCCCTCAGGAATTTGACTGAAAAGAAATTTAATTAATGTTGCTTTGTTCCTCAAAGTGCTATTCTCAAAGCTTCCTTTTTATTTTAGGTGGTTAATGACTTATTAAATCCAGCAGGACAGAACCTAAGAATCAGAGAGGATGCTCAGGTACTAAATACTGATCATAGTTTTTCTTATCTTTCTTCCTATATAGTTATCTTTATATCACTAAATTAAGAGTAAAGATTCTCTGCTCTAAATTTCTTTGATTGATTCATATTTGAAAAGAGAACTGAAATTGTATCATATTTTTTAAGTTATAGTAGTACAATGAATAAGGAAATATTTTACACATAATTAGGAAGTTAGGAAAATTAATCCTAATTAGGAAAATTACATAACAATAGTAAGAAGGAAGTTAGGAAAATTAATCCTAATTACATAACAATAGTAAGAAGGAAGAAGGAAAAATAAATGCTAACTTTAGATTTTAGGCTACAAATTACATAGCAATAGTAAGAAGGAAGTTAAGAAAATTAATCCTAATTACAATGAATAAGGAAATATTTTACACATAATTACACTTACTGATACCCTCCTTCAAATTGGTGAATGGATATCTATCATTCTCAACTTGCTAGTACATGTCCCGGTTAATTGAGCCAAGTAACCATTTGATGCTTAAAAGCAAATTTTGGTTTTATAGATGATGATTCACTCCAGCTTCTTTAATGAGTGATTATTAACAATTCTTGGATTTTTCTGTTTTAAATATTTGTGACATGAGTTTTATAGAAATGAACTTTTTGCTGTCGAACCTGGTGAAAGCTAAAACATAAATCCAGAGGCAAAATGGTATTTTTGTTCCAAATAGTTTTTAGTGGTTATGACTCTTGTACTTTGATGCATTTTGTTTTTTTATTGTTCTTTCTTTGTCTGACGTTATATTTTTGGTTGAAGGTTGATGCTTTTTCATTCACATTGTTTTCTTTTGTTAAAATTGTTGCTTGGAAAATAATTTACCTACAATGCAATGTGGTAGTTTTAGTTGCATTTGTAGATAACCTGGTATTTTCATACTTTGCTGATAACACTCTCTGTTGTGCAACTGACACAGACATAGATTCAGTTATTTTCTCTTCCTTTCAACAATAGGAAGTTTTAAAATTTGTTTCATATTTTGCACTATAATATATTTGATGTCTGATATGCAAGTAATTTATTCTATGACAGGAGAAGGAGGCACGGGACGACATATAGATTCCAAAATTTACATGGGAGGTTTTTGAGCTGATGATGAGGTCAATTCATGTGCTTTATGAAAATTGTTTTATTATGTAAATTCATGAGCTGATGATGAGAACAATTCATGTACTCCATTCATGTGCTTTATGAAAATTATGTTGTGAAAGCTTGTAATACTTTGTGGACAACTTACAACTGATGTTAGCAATGTTAGATATTGTATAGTAATTTAAATTCTTGCAAAATTGTAGACTATCATTAATTATGTAAATTCTTGTATTATGTAATTAAATGATTTTACAATTGTTGAAAATCATGTGTACTTTTGCTGCAAATCAGTGTTTAGAAAAAATAAAACACCACCTAAAAAAAATTACAAATAATAAAACTGCACCAAATTTTTTTTTTAAAAAAAAACTATTCTAAGTCGGTTATCAGGAAAACCATCTTAGAAAGTGAGACATACTAAGATGGTTGTTGAGAAAACCGTCTTAGTTTGTCTTTGTTGAACATGGGAATCTACGACGGTTATGCCAAAAACCGTCTTAGAAACAGAGACATACTAAGACGGTTGTTGAGAGAACCGTCTTAGTATGTCTTACAAACATATAATTTTCTAAGATGGTTCTGTCATCACCGTCTTAGTATGTCTTGCACAATGTAGTTTATGTTCAAAGATGAGCCACAACTAAAGGCCAATAAAATTCAACAAAACAAACATCGAATTTGTTAGATTTTAAACTACGAATTGAGTCCATATATTTCTAAGCACAAACAAACTACTACAAATCTGGCTAAATTGCATAAAGTTTTCTAAAAGGCTATTAGACAATGCATATAATCATTATTGGCCTAGACTTATAATTATACAATAAATATGAACCTAGTAGCCAACATTAAAAAATGACACTCTTCTTAAAGTTGCAGTCTACAATTGAAATCAACATACATGTATAATGAAGATTATTTTGAACTTCATTAGAAAATGAGGAAATCAGAAATTCACATCGCAAATGAAACTGCTAATGTACAAAAACATAGCAGATCTGCAAAAATGAAATGAAAGCGTGAGTATGTTGCAGCATATACCCTCAAGAATTAACAGGTAATATAGCCTAGTGTCATGAATAAACAGTTAATCACCCAAAAAACCTAGAAGGAGAACATATAAGATGGAAATTAACCCATGTACCTTCCTTTCAAACCATTTTATATCCTATTTAATTCAAATCATTAAAACGTATCTTTGTTATCCATTTTATTAAAGTGAAAAACATCTTTCAAATATGAATGCATTAGGCTAAGACAAATCGCACATTTCTACTCTAAAATAAGTTTCACAAGTCAATATACCTTTGTTGTTGCCTCTCCTAGATTTCTTGAAATTGCAAAGTGGTTTTGAATCACACGAAAAGAAGGATCTTTTAGTCCTATTGCTACACCCTGTACGAATGCCAAACACAGAAAATTATACAATCATATATAAATTGACTATTAATCCATCCATGTTAAGTAGTAAAAGGAGGTGATAGGGGAAACAATAAAGAGAGGTCTCTATATCATTGACTAAGACTATTTAGGTGGACTAAACTACTCACACAGAAACCTAACTGAACAACATTCCCAACCAATCGATTGGGTTTCTATAGCTATGGCAATCAATTGATTAGGCAAGCTTTTAACACTAGGCACTAATAGTGCAATCAAATAATCATTTTTTTGTTATGATGATTCTATTTTCTTCACCTACGAATAATCCAACAACCACTTTGTCAACTACTTCTTAGTTACAGTGTAACCTTTTATTTTTCATCCCATTGTTCTGTTCATGACCCTTAGCACTGAAGACTTGACTCTGGTTGAATCTCGAGCAGTGCCCCAAGACTGGAAGAGGGATATCAGAATGCATCCATATCTAGATAGACCAGTGCAGTTCCAGATGAAAATGGGATGAAAAATATTCAACCAGAGCAACTAGAAGTACAAGAAATGGGGAGAAGAGAGGTACTTATGAGTTTGACTAGGCTTGATATACACTTGTATCATTCACTTATTGACTAACATTTACAAAGAATTTTTTTTCCAAAACTGAATTTTGACATATATTTCTTTTTAATATATTTCCTTTGTTACTCCATTACAGAGTGCATTAGGCAAAGATATAGAGCAACAACCTACCCTCCTAGAGGAGTATCAATTGAGGAATAAATCAGAAAGAAGCCCTGCAACTTATATATCTAGTCATGGCTTTATTGAGAATAGCCATTTTCCTGAAGGAAAAGAGGTTACTTTAGAATCTTGCTTTTTTTTTGTGTGTGGTACAATTATTTATGATCTTAATCATACATGAAAACTAAATTGTTCAAACACTAGGCACTTAATGGTGCTATGGAGGAGTTAAAAGATGGTTACATTTATGAGAATGGAAAACTGGTTGTTCATTTCTTGCAAGCCATCCATGCTGCAGAGAAAAGGCAGGCTGACTTAGATGTACATGTTTCTAATGAACAGAAGAAATTGTTAAAGGTTTTTCCTATAAAAAATCATCCTTTGAAACTTGTCCTCTAAAACCATGCAAATGTGCTTTGTATTTGTAGCTTTTTTGGTTTATTGATGAATGATGACCTTTGAAATCTTTATTTTTACTTGAAACTTTGTTCATGTTAAGAAATATATGAAAAGAAGTTGAAAGATGTAGCTGCTAGAGAACTTATGCTCGCTGAGGAGGCTGCAATGTTGGACAGGGTAAAAAGCTTTTGGTCTTCTCTTTTTAATTTTTATTCAATTTAACATATTTTTGCCTGTTGGTTTTTGTCTTAAATACATGGTTGGAATAATGAGTACAAAAGACATTGGGAGAGGTTGGTCTGTTATCAAAACAAAGAATAATTCTTGTTTAAGTGGTGATGGCCGATGGGTTTGTTGTTCAATGCATATACATTTAACTCAATCATAGTTATTTACTCTTGATTCAGAAAAATAGTTTGGATTAAACTTGAAGCTACACTATTATATTATGAGTTTGACTAAATAATGGTCACACAAAAATAATCAGAATCCAATTTGAGCTCAGTCTTTCAGATTTATTTTGTAATTGTGAAGCTTGTCCATTGGTCAAGTTAAATTATTTCTTTCATGTGTTGTTTGCCTTCCCCTGCCTGTTTCTGCCTAGATGACTAGAATCCAAATCTATAAAGTTATTAACTCTCTATCTTTCCTCCTTTTTCATTTGAATACTTTTCAGGAGCTAAAAAGAGAGAGAGCAAAAGCATCCCTTGCTATCAAGGCACTTCGACAAAAGATGGAAGACAAACTGAAGACAGAACTAGAACAAAAGGTGCACATTTAGTTTTTTTGTTGATTTTACACGTACTGTTTTCCCACTTTCTCAACATGTATGATGTTAGTGTTATCAGTTACTATATAGTTTTTGTTAAATAAAATGTATCTTTGGTAATTGCAGGAAATTGAAACTGATTTGAAGTTGAAACAAACTCAGGAATTAGCAAAGGCATACTTAAATACAACCATAGCAAATGAGAATGCAGCCATAGCAAATGAGAATGCAGCTCAAATTCAAAAAATGGCTGAAGCAAATGTTAATGTGAGATTTCTACTAAAATCAAAGATGGGTAGATGTACCCATTCTAAGCCATTCTAAAATTAAAGATGGGTAGATGCACCCACTCCAGGAACTTTTCCCTCTTTAATGAAATTCCTTTTGCCTATATAAAAAAATGATCAATGACTGCATCCCAGTGCCTACATCCTCAGCTAAGGCCCATAACTTATATATTACTCATCAGGTCAGTGGATCAATTCCGACCGAATTAAGAAGGTATTGTTAATTATGAAAAAAAAACAACCCTCTACCATTTCTTTAATACAAAGAGCAACATAGACACAATCTTTCTTGATAAGAGAAACATACATTCATGGATAGGAGACCTAAAAATTAAAACTAATGGTTTAAAGCATGAAAATAACTAATATCAATGCAGTTTTCATAAAACTTGATTCTTCATAGATATATAATGACAAGAAAATATTATTAACATTTACCAGACCAGAAATCACACATTTCTACTCAATCTATCTGTTATTTTGTTTTTCTTTCCATAAACGTTTTGCAATTTGGAAATTCATTGGTTTTTGGATAATTACTTGACAATTTGTTGTTTTGCTTGTTGGATTTCGTTTGCATGGCTTGCGTTTTTGTGATTTTGGATTTCGAGTTTGAAATTTGGGTTTTCTTTGCCACGATCTCGGTTATTTTTTATTTCATTGTGATTTGATCATTTTTTCCTTTTCCGTTTAGGTAATCGTGATTGTGTAATAAAGCACGCACATAAGATGGTCATGGTTTGTGAAGCATAATTATGACGCTAATTATTTCTGATTTGTTATATCAGTTTTTTGTTCCTCTTTTCTGTTTGACTCTCATTCTTGTGTAAAAATCACATGAACTTTTTGGAATTAGGATTTAATGCTTGAATCTGAAATCACCTTTGTTGTCCATTATTGCTTGATGAAATGTCAATTTGATGTGTGCCTATTCGATGATTTCGATAGAAAATCTCTTCTAATGAATTTAAGAATAGATAATTGCACTGAAGACTTTTTAGAGAGAGAATGTGTATGTAAGAGAAATAGAGAAAGTTATGGATGGCTTTGAAATTGAGCTTTGGAAAGTTCTGATATTATGTAAACATTGATCATTTATAAATCAAAATGTTAATCTTGGAAAAGCATGAGTACATGGCATATGATTGTGGTTTGATCTGATAAGTACCTTCTTGTTGTATGGAGTGCATAAAAAATGAGTGCTAATTGGTTTCATTTGGTTAGATTGCTGGCAATACAGGTAAACTTTCTATTGCCCCATGAAAAAAGAGGAGACATTTAACGGTATATCATTATGTTGTTGTTTACTTTATCAAATTACTTTTTGTCATTCACAAGTGTGTATGCACATGCTACTCTTAAAACCTATTTGTGATTGAACTTTTGATTTATCATTGTGATAGTCTAGTAGGCCAGTCAGGCTGAATTCCAGATAGCATTGTAGATTCATAAAGAAGTTGAGCCAATTTTCATTGGGTAGATACTGATGAATGACAAGAGCTACACCACTACAAATAACATATCCAATGGGTTTCATTACATTTTCATGACTTAGTTTTCTCAGCCTTCAAAGCTCTATAACTCTATAACTATCTTGCTCTGGTAGTGCATTATTTTCATGTCCATAGAGATCAATTTCCTTACAAGTAAGACTGTCCCAGAGGGCATGATTGCCATGTAAGGTGTATTGAAAGCTCTATAATTATCTTGCTCTTAAGAATATTTCCTTCTAGATTATTGTTGCCAATTCAAACACTGAAAAGGGTTTGACAATTCCCAATTTCAACCGGAAGGTCACAACTTAAATTGTTCTTAGTGAGGATCAAAACTTCTAGCTTCCCTGAAGTAAAAATTCTTCCCGGTATAGGGCCTTCAAGGTGGTTTGAATGCAGGTTAAGTGTTTTAAGCTCATAAATGAATCCAAGTTTACCTGGAACCCTTCCATCGAAATTATTCTCATAAGCAGCAAAAACTCTTAGATTGGTCCAATTCCCTACCCAAGATGGTATCAAACCGCTCAAGTGATTGTTGAATATTTGAAAATCCTGTAAACTCTCAAGGCCCTGAAGTTCCTTTGGTATCTCTCCTTAGATTGGTTCAATGTTTTGAGGCTCCTTAGAGCACCCAATTCTGGAGGAATTGAACCTTCAAACTTGTTTGAAGACAAGTCTAGATATTTGAGATAAAATAAATTTCCAAAAGTAGGAGGAATCAGTCCATGAAAATAGTTATTTGAAAGGTCAAGCCACTTCAAAGCTCGGAGTCTAGAAATTGAACTTAAATCACCTCCAAGATTCTGATGAGAGATGATGATAGCCACCGGTGGCACCTTCCCAGGAGCAATATTCTAAGTTGTTGGCATTTCATCCAGAAACTCTAAGCTCTTGCTTGATGGCAGATATTCTCATCATCACTAAATACACCATCCTTCAAAAAACTCTTCTTGGAAATGTGAAAATGTATGGAACCAAGAAAGGTACTATTTACAACAAACCCTCAGATGAAGATTTGTGCTTCATGGGAAACACCTTTGATTTTAAAAGCTTTCACTAGATAATTAAGTAATGCCACATCACTAGATGGCCTCAAATGCATGTAACTCAAACTTTACGATAGCATAGCATCCAAAATCAAAACTAAATATCTGAAACAATTTTAGTTATGGAATCTTAAGGAGCAACCCATACAGTTTGGAATTAGAAGCTTATTTGAAATGAGGAATTCATAATACAATGTTTACTCTAACATACTAGTGAGAAAATAAGGATAAAATCTGTGAATTTACCTCTTTTAATGAAGTAATAAGTAAAACTGGTTACAGCGATGTCTTTATTTTAGCACTTTCTTCATCACTAGCATGGTGTAACCTGAGCATGCACTTGTGTGCACATATTCAAAATGTGGTTTGAAAAAAATATCACTAAGAATGTACGAACACATCTTTATTTTAACAAAAGAAAAAATACCAGATATCTTGCTATGAATATACATTGAAGAATCAAAGTTGCTAGCTAGTTTGTTGGAATCTATGGGGGAATTGCTGAACTATCTTCCATTGGGGCATTTGAACATCTATCATGAACTTCCATTTGAGACTTTGGTATCGATGGATAATTAGACTCATCACAAAGCATCTATAAAAGAACCATGGATGCTGCTAGACTACTTTTAATAAAAATTCTCAGTTTATTATTGTACGAAACAACTATAAGAATTGATCAACCAGTATATATCAGATGTAGGTTAATTGATTAGTTATACCTCCTTTCAACAAATATATATCAGTAAATGTCTACTAAACATATCATAGCAGAGCTGAACAAATTAAATTAGTCTTGTGTATGTTAATAATCTCACCACTAGCTAACAACTCAACATTTGTTTCTTATTCTGATCCATTACTTTCTCATGTACTTCATGTACAGTAACAACAGGGAAATAGATGGTCATGCATTTGACAAAAAGGAAAAAACATAAAGAAAAAAGATTTGTAAAATAAAAATAATGGCAAAAGATATCACTAGAAGTCGAGAACTACAGAGAAAAAAAAATTCATGAAAACAAAAATATAGCACCAACTAAATTGTACAAGAGCAGAGTAGAGAGTTCTACGTTATTAATTTTGAAGATCCTTTAAAGATGATTTCTTTCTTCTTAATGTTTGGATCCCTATCCAAACAGTTCTGGAAATGGGGCTAAGACATGCATCTACGTTATTAAAATAACTCCTACACACAAGTAGATAAAGCAAAGTTTGCCACTTCAAAATGACACCCATTTAAAAGAAGGGAAAAGTGTCAATGAAAAAATAAAGGAACCAAGAAGACAATTTTCGATATAAGCGAATGTGGCAAGGATGATTACTCTATGTTCACATATATCCTATTCTGACATAAACTAAAGTAACTATTCTGCTATGATTCATGCTCCGCTATGTATACTTTGAAAGCATCTCATCTATGTAAGTACTAGTTCCCCTACTTCCCTTACCTTTTAGGTGCTGCATAGTTGAGTTTCCATTTGATTCCATTATACTACTAATGAAATAAATACAACCATTATGTGGAGTGTAGAGTAAATCACACAATTTTCAAGTTTGCAAGAGTAAACTAAAGCATTTTCAATCTTCACATTACATGCATGATCCTTACAATCACAGGTACTTTCAGAAGAAAAAAAAGGAACAGAAAAAATAGACTTCAAAACAATAATTGATTTTGAAAGTCTCAGGTAATTACCAGTGGCTGAGAGCATAAGATCATCAAATGATGGGTCTGATTTCTTATTTAAGTTCATTCCTAATTACAAGCACAGTGTCATTGTCAAGAACCAACTTATTAATCTGGATTTGGAATAAATGTAAATGATAAGTGTTAAGAAACTAATATAAACTCATCCAAACAGCCCAAGTGAAATTGGAAAATTCTGAATTCTAATCATCCCAAGAGAAAAAGGGAATACAGAAAAATACGTATGTAAGTCCAGAAGGAACAAAAGGAAAAATGGAAAAAGGTAATATATAATTGGCAGCTCAATGCAAAAAAAGAGATTATACTCACTTCTGTACATATGATTTGTAAAACAAAAATACTGCATGCTACATTAGTCTTATGTATGCTAATAATCTCACCATGAGCTAACAACCTAACATATATCAAGTAACATAGATTATCCTAAATTTATCACTTGCAATTAATATATGTTATGCAAATACAAATGCATACTATTACAGATGCCCCAAACCAATTTCCACCCAAACTAGTGGGTCAAAATACAGGACACTTCTTGAGTTAACCTACATACCTGATACTCACCTG
This sequence comes from Glycine max, assembly GCF_000004515.6. Classification (NCBI taxonomy): domain Eukaryota; kingdom Viridiplantae; phylum Streptophyta; class Magnoliopsida; order Fabales; family Fabaceae; genus Glycine; species Glycine max. The sequence goes on along the minus strand of NC_038246.2, from coordinate 17,247,778 downwards.
CATTTATCCTGAAATTTTAGCATTTCCATATTCAATTATAGATTTCATACTCAAAGGCATGTTATGAAATGGAAAAATTATTTTCAATGTTACGCAAATGAATCCTTAGGTCTTTTGTGAAATTGTGAAGTGCTTTTTCTAAAAATGTAATCAGACTCAAATAACAGGTTCAAAAAGAACCTTTTTACTGCATAAAAGACAAGGGATGGATGGTAAATTTTGTCTATACATTAAACCTTCAAAGCAAGACTTTGAAGGTTTATAAAAAATGGAAGAATAGTTAAAACCCCTCAAGTCTTACAACAGTAAAAAAAATATAACTACACACTAGACTAGAAGAACAAAGAAGTCAAAGCAATTCTTGAAAGCGTTCCATCGAAGACTAATCTCATCTTCATTGAAACCCATTCGCTGTCCATGCTCTCATGCTCAACCTTTCATTTGAAAACTCAGGGCTTTAACAATTAGGTTTTTAATATAGTTTGGAGTCTCTAAAAACATAGAAGATAAATAATTAGCTAATCCTGAAGATAACACCAGTTGACTGCTTTCTTTTTCTTTTAATCTTTGGAAGAAATTGTTTCTTATTCCAATGCATTACCTTCTTCATGTACAATAACTATATGGAAATGGAAGGTAATGTATTTGACAAAAGGAAAATGCATAAAGAAAAAGAACTGTAAAATAAAATAACAATGAAAGCCATAACTAGAAGTCTAGAGCTACAACAAAAAGAAAAATCTTGAAAACAAAAATATAGCACTAACTAACATGTATAGGTCATGCATTATTATTCACCAAAAAAAAAAGCTCATGCATAATTAATAACCAGCCAATTTTCCCTTACAGTTTTAATCCCTATCCAAATTGCTATGGGGCCGAGAGATGAATGCATCTATGTTATCCTTACACATAAGTAGATAAAGCAATGCTTTTCACTTAAAAAAGACGCACCTATTTGAATGGAGGGGAAAAGTGTTATTGATGGAGCACATAATGGAACCAAGATGACTATTGTCTATATTTGCGAAAGTGGCAAAGATTACTTATAATAAGAAAGTGTAGGTTCATTGGTTAACCAAAAAAAGGAATATCAAATTATACAATAGTCCAAAATTATTGAAGGCTACAAAATATTAAAATAAGTAATCACCAAACCCTCACCATGAATCTCATTAGGAGTACGAGAAGCATTCCTTTTCCTCTTGAGAGTTGAGGCTCCAAATCAGCCACAGCTCATAATGATCCTGGGATGTGATGACCACACTCTGCATAATATACCATATTCCTACATAAGTGAGGTTCCATGTGTACATTTCAATTGCAAACACCAAGACATACAACCATGGAAAGTCAATTGTTGCATGTTAATGTTTTGGTGGTTTTCATTTATAATCAGCTACAGTTTTTGTGCAATAGATGCCTAAACTGTTAAATTTATATTGTTTTAGTGGTTTTTGTTTGGTAGAAACATAGACAAGGGATTCAAAGAGAAGTTGAAGCTTGAGGATTCGTGCTTAGCATGTCAGACTCACTTAGCGGGCTCTAGTTGCTTAGCGAGAAGATCCCTACTTAGCGTGAAGAAGCTACTTAGAGTGCCGAAAGTCAGGTGAAGGGGCGCTTAGCGCACGTTGTGTGCTTAGCACCTAATTACTTACCTGTGTGGGAAACAATACAGAACCCTAGAGCTCGAGGAAGGAGAAGAAGACAACCATTGGGAGCCACTCCTTGTCCGCACATCCATCTTCCTTCCATTTCCCTTCATATTTCCACCCTTTTTGTATAGTTAAGTCTCTCATAACAATGAGAGGCCAAACAACCCATTGTTGGGGAGCTTTCTGCCAAACTCTCTTGATGTAATGACTCTAACTATTTATTTAATATTATTACTAGTTTCATTGTCTCTTTATGTGCATATTCACTTGTATTTGGTTTGATCACCTATTTATATGCTACGTTAAGGTTTAGGCATTGGAAAATGTGGTTAATCCTATGAACTGGAAAGAATATCTAAATTCTTCATTGCTAGGGATTGTGTGAGGTGGTATTTATACATGTCTATTAGTCATGAGGTTCCATGAATTTAGTTCTTGAGGGATTAAGAAAGGAATTAAGGGAATTAGGCTCTATCGTGTGAGTTATCATGGTTAGAGTACTTTAATAGATATAGGTGATAACTAGAGTACTATTAAATAGATAAAAATTAACTATATTATGTCAAGAGAAGTTTCAGTAGGAAGCCCCCAACATATTCAACTCCTATGTTCGCGATTCTTCATCGTTCCCAGTGTTTGTTTTCGTTGCTCAATCTTAGTCTAGAATTATATAAATATCTAATTTACAAACAAAATGATTTGAATTGCACTTCTTAAATCCATTCATTAATTGCACAAAAATTACATATACACCATCTTGAGTACAAACAAAATCCCTATGGAAACGATACTCGGTCTTACCGTTTTAGAATACTACTTGGACAATTTGGTGCACTTGCCAATGAGTTAACAAGTTTTTGGCGTCGTTGCCGGGGATTTTTCTTTTTGTACTTAGTTGTTGCATATTTCAATCTTGAAGCAATTATTTTTTATTCTTTGATTCTTTAATTCCATTCTTATTGGTAATTTAATCCTTTGTCCTGGTTAACTATTCTGTTGTAGCCTGCTTCTTGTATGCAAGGTAAAAATGCAATGGAGTACTTAGCTCCACTGAACTTGGAGATTGCAGCAGCGTAGAAAGAACAACAAGACGAGGAGAAGATGGTAGCTACAAAAGATGACAGTTGATCAAGGTGATAGAGGAATCCCATCCTCTGAATCATCATCTTGATTTCAGTTAACTTGGAGGAGCCGCGGTGTATACTTTTGGGGCAACTATCATGGCAAAGACAGACTGCCGAGGGTGACCCTTGAGGACTACTCCAGCTCCTCCACACCTTAGTTCTTTTCTAGTATTGCACGGCCAAAGCGACCTACCAAGTGAAGGTCCTTATGCTCACCTAGCCACCTACTTTGAAATATGTAATACAGTGAAAATAGCGGGAGTCCCAGAAGATGCCATACAACTCAACTTATTATCCTTCTCGCTAGCCGGTGAAGCCAATAGATGGCTACATTCATTCAAGGGGAATATTTTGAGAACTTGGGAAGAGTTAGTTGAAATTTTTTTGAAGATATATTTCCCAGAGTCAAAAACAGCTGAAGGGAAGGCAGAGATTTCCTTATTCCACCTGTTCCCTGATGAATCTTTGAGTGAAGCCCTGGATTGTTTCTTTGATATTGATTTTCTTTTTTGCAGAAAAGAAAGAGGGGAACGAGCAACAATTTGAAGGTTGTACATTCAGGAACTAAAGAATTCAAAATAGCTAGTAATAAGAGGGATTTGTTTTTGGGATTTTCTGAGCACCAAGAGCGGCTACACAAGAAGCTTGCACTTGAGGAGGGAAGGATATTTGCAGCTAATGAACAACTTTCTTAACTATTTGTCCTACAGATTTTACTCCCACCCATGGGTTTAGTGAGCCCATTCAGCTCAACATTTTCATTGATGGCCTATGCCCCTACTCAAAACAGTTGCTTGATGCTTCAGTTGAGGGAAAAATCAAGTTGAAACCTCTTGATACCAGCAAGGGGGCAACTTCTCTCACAATTAGGGCCAAGGTTGGAGGTCCCATCCTGGGAATCATTTCAACAAGGATCAAGCAGGTCCATCCAATCGACCTCCTAATCAAGGGCCTAACTTGTACAAGACGACCACTAAGCTGGAGGATACATTGACTAAATTTATGCAGGTATGCATGTCTAACCATAAAAGTACAGAGTTATCAATTAAAAATTTAGAAGTTCAAGTGGGGCAACTTGTAACATCCCATTTTTTTCATAAATAAATTTAAAAAGTTTTTTAGTAAAAATAATAAAAATAAATAAATAGAGTAAATAATAGGTCGTAAATGCCCCTAGCTATAAATAGCAACATGCTAGGTTTTTCAGACTAACCCCTCAGCCTCCTCTGCCTCTCATTTTCGTTTTCCCCTTCTCCTCTCAAAACCCTTTCTTTTTTCCGCAGCTCACTAAACCTGTCTTAGAAAAACGACGATCTCGGACTCATTCACCGTTGGATCGTCGTGAAATTTAAACACCAAGTTCACAACCCAATTCCGAGCATTCAAAATCATGTCTGAGCATATAGGAAAACCCTTCGCATTGTAGCCTTTTAATTTCCCGCAGAAACCCAAAACTGTATCGGTAAAACTATGATCCCGGTTTCGTTAACCGTTAGACTTTCATGAAATTTGGATATGTTGTTCGAAATTCAACAGCGCACACTTCCACCGTTGGGATTTGTGAGATAATATTCTTGGAGGGAGAAAAAGGAATCGCATGAAGACAGTACAAGTGGAGGTTTCAATCTCTTCTCCGTCTCTCTGACGTTTGAGGATTCTATTAGAGCAACCGAAGGAATAACTGAAGGAATCTCAGGGAATCGCTAGAGATGCTGCTATCGCTGGCTGAAGACACGTGAGTCCACTCAGAGGTAAGGGATGAGTTATTCACAATTGGGGATTAGAGAGAACATGTGTAGGGATCCTTAGAGATAGCCATTGGAATGGGTTGCAGGGTGTTTTTGCAATTTTCATTTTATCCTTTTAATTATTACAGTGAATTATATATGTTTGATGAATCAGTTGATGTCCCAATGAGAAATTGCTATGAAATTGATGTGTTCTTGTGTTGAGTGTGAATCCCTTAGAAAAATTAAGCTCTTTTTATTAACGTAAATTATATTTTAAATAATATTATTCAATGACTTATTTTATACAAATTATTATCTTGTTCTAATTTTTTTTTTACGAGGATGATCAACATGTTATGCGTATATAATTATTGTAATACTAGAATAATGTAAATTAAAGAAAATTATAAGCTTAATGCCTAGTGATAATTTCTTTTGATGTAATATTAAATTAATTGTTATAGAAATTCTTTGATTAAAAACAATGTAGTTTAATTTACTATATACATATACATATATATGTTTTGTATCATGCAAATATTATTATTGTGTGATGTGTATATGAGTTATAAGGTGTAATAAGTTATTATAATGGTATTATAATATTATTGTGAAGATTGAGTAGTATAAAATTGAATGTGTCTATTTGCGAGATACATGTAAAAAATGAGATGGTTGATGTGATATTATGAGATGTTAAATTATGGGCGTGATATTTGACAGTGAATAAGTGTATGTGTTTGAAACTTGATGTGACAATAATTATATTGTGAGTTATGAATTATACAATAACCCGACCAGTGTTATCTTGAGAAAAGCGTTGATGCACAGTGTTTAAGAGAAAGTGTAGGTTCCTAGTTAGGAACCAGTGTTAAATTGTAGCGCAATTGTGTTAAACATGTTTGAAACATAAGTGTGAGGTCGTGGTATTGTATAATTCATGAGCAGTGTTTATAAATGAAATATGTGATGAATTATGGAATAATATGTTGCCTTGAGATTATAATATTGTTATTGAGATTGAGTAAAAGTGTAAAGTAGAACATGTGTTGAATTGTGAGATACGTGAAAACATGCGATGGTGGATTGTGACATTATGAGATGTGAAATTGTGAATGAGTTTTGGTTGTAAATAAGTGTGTGATTAACTCTTGATGTGACATTATTTGTGTTGTAAGCTGTGAATTGTACAATAACCCGACCAGTGTTATCTTAAGAAAAGTGTAAATGCGCAGTGTTAAAGAGAAAGTATAGGTTTCCTATTTAGGAACCAGTGTTAAAGAGAAAGTGTAGGTTTCCTATTTAGGAACCAGTGTTAAATTGTAGCGCAATATGTTGTACGTGTTTAACACACGAGTGTGAGGTCATGGGTATTGTATAATTCACGAGCAGTGTCTTTGTGCTAAAATGATTTTAGGGGTTGGACCTGAATCAGGAGGGAGAGGCCCTGACAGACTCTTCGGAGTGTAGGCCTTGGGGGTCACCGGGTTTGAGTGCTCCTTTAAGCCTATGCTGATCCCATATGGTTGGAGCATTCTCGCAAAACATCGTGACCCTAACTGGTCTCCCTATGATCTTACTTAGTGAGAGTGACCTGACAAACCCATTGTGTGGTGTGTCTTGTTATGTACTCCTAAGCGCCCCAGGGTGGTTTTTCACTGACATGGTACCACATTGCATATAGGCTTGAGTCTTAGCATAACTGTCTCATGCGCTTGCTAATTGTTTATTATGAAATTGATGTGTTATTATGTCTTGATCAAAGCGTGTGATTCTTGTGTAATGTGATTGATGATTGAAAAGTGAACTTTGAATGACAAAGTGGTGGAATTACGTGAATTACGTATAATTAAGTTTTATTTGGTTTATATGATATGTATATCTAGTTGTCTTGTTTCTCTATTAGTTAGGAATGTGATAACTCACTCCCCGTGTGTTGTTTATGTTTGGATCCTGTGATGATCTTGAACTTTGTGTTCGGGGGAGCAGATGACTAGGTGAATTGCTTTAAGGAACGATGTGTTGAAGGACGTCGGGACACAACGCTCTGATAGGATGTGGCATTGGGGTATAGGGTTTTATAGACGACCTTGTTTGAGCCGAAGTGAATTTATTATTTATTTAGAAAAGTTTTATGATGATGTTAGAATGGTGAATGTGAGCCTGCTACCCTCTTGAAAGGCTTGTATTTAAATATGTTTTAAAAACTTGAATTAAGTTTAATTTTTTTTAATTATTTTTTTTATTATTAGTACATATATGTGTGGGGTAGAGGGTGTCACACAACTGGCCAAGCAACTAGCTAAAAATCCATAGGCAATTTCGTGGCAAATACCAAGGAAAACCTAAAGGAGGAGTGTAAAATAGTTATCACCATGAGTCAAGGGAAGGAGAGAGTAGAGAAGAAGGAAGAGAAAACTAAGGGAGAAGTAGAAAGTGAGGGAGAAAAAGAGGGAGAAAATAAGTAGGGTGAGGGGGAAAGGAATAAAGGCAAAGCATGATGAGTGAAGAAAAAAATAAAAAGTGAAAAAAAAAATGAGAGGAAAGAAAGCAAGGAGGTGGTCTTTGAACCTAAGACCAAAAGTCTATTGGCGAGGGAGATTAGGAGAGAATCATCAACCATGCCGGTGAAGGATGCCCCTTATCCTCTAGTGCCTTCAAAGAAGAAAAAAGAGTGATACTTTGCTCGATTCCTTGAGTTTTTCAAGAAGCTAGAAATATGCTTTTGAAGAGCTGAAGAAGGATAGTACAATAAAGAAGCCTAAATGGACTTGAAGGTCTTGCCAACCCACTTGAAGTGTGTGTTCTTGAAAGAGAACAATGCAAAACCTGTGGTGATTTGCAATGATTTATCTTCTAATGAAGAGTCTAGGTGGGTCGAAGTGCTCAAAAAGCACAAGGCAGTCATTGGGTGGCACATTTTGGACCTCAAGGGAATTAGCCCTTCTTATTGCATGCATAAAATTATGATGGAAGCTGACTATAAGTCGGTGAGACAACCACAAAGAAGGCATAATCCTTCGATGAAAAAAGAGGTGCACAAGGAAGTCCTTAAACTCCTAGAAGTAGGGCTTACCTATCCTATCTTAGACAGTGCTTGGGTGAGTTCAGTGCAAGTGGTTCCCAAGAAGGGTGGGATGACTTTGGTGAGAAATGAGAAAAATGACCTCATTCCAATCCGAACTGTCATGGGATGGAGAATGTGCATAGATTATCGGAAGCTGAATGATGCCACTAGGAAGGATCATTTCCCTCTTGGATGGATATTCTAGATACAATCAAATTGTTGTAGATCCCAAGGACCAAGAGAAGACGACATTTACATGCCCATTTGGTGTCTTTTCCTATTGAAGGATGTCATTTGGACTATGCAATGCTCCAGCTACCTTTTAGAGCTGTATTCTAGCCATATTCACTGACATGGTGGAGAAATGCATCGAAGTATTCATGGACATTTTTTCGGTGTTTGATCCATCATTTCGTTGTTGTTTGACCAATTTGGAGCTAGTGTTGAAGCGTTGTGAGGAGAAAAATTTAGTATTGAATTGGGAGAAATGCCATTTCATGGTCCATAAGGGAATTGTGTTGGGCCATAAAATTTCTACTAGAGGTATTGAGGTGGACAAGGCCAAAATTGATGTTATTGAAAAGCTGCCTCCACCAGTCAATGTAAAAGGCATTAGAAGTTTTCTTGGACACGTCGATTTCTACAGGCGTTTCATCAAGGACTTCTCCAAGATTGCAAAGCCATTGAGTAATTCACTTAGTAAAGATGTTGTGTTTAAGTTTGATGAAGAGTGTTTGGCAGCCTTTCAAACTTTGAAGGACAGGTTGGTCACAGCTCCAGTGATTACAACTCTTGACTGGGGCAAGGAATTTGAGTAGATGTGCGACACAACTAATTATGCAGTTGGTGAAATTTTAGGGCAAAGAAAGGATAAAGTATTTCATTCCATATACTATGGGACAAGAATAGTTCACCCTTTTCCCTATCCCTATGAATATCAATCCCAAGTATCCTTCTAGTTGACCCTAGATCTTTCATCTCAAATTCTGTGTTCAGGCTTTCTTTGAGTTTCCTAATCTCTTCCTTATTAGCACTTGCTATGAGGATGTCATCAACATACAAGAGGAGGTAAAGAACACACACTTTCCCTTTTTTCAAGATATATACACAGCTATCATATATGTTTCTAATGAAGCCATATCTGATCAAGAACTCATCAAATTTCAGGCACCACATTCGAGGGCTTTGCTTCAGTCCATACAAAGATTTTTTCAGCAAGCACACCTTGTCTTCCCCTTCTTCAAAACCTTCAGGCTGGTTCATGTAAATGGTTTTCTTCAGATTTCCATGGAGAAAAGTTGTTTTGACATCTAGTTGTTCAAGTTCCAAATCATACTGATTTACCAGACCAAGTATGATTCTTATTGAACAATGCTTTACAACTGGTGAAAAAATCTGATTATAATCAATTCCTTCAACCTGTGTGAAGCCTTCTGCTACCAATCTTGCCTTGAATCTAGGCCTTTCTACTCCTAGAATGTCTTCTTTCTTCTTGAAAATCAACTTACATCCAACAACCTTCTACTTCTTGGGTTGATCCACAAGTATCCAGGTCTTGTTCTTTCTTAAGGATTCCATTTCTTCATTCATTGCCTGAAGCCACAGTTGACTATCTTCACTTTCAATTGCTTCCCTCCAGGTCTTTGGTTCTGAATTTTGAATCTCCTCAGCAACATTCAGGGTATAGCAGATAATGTCAGCATGATCATACCTCTTTGTAGGCTTTATCACCCTTTTTGCTCTATCTCTAGCCAATTGATAATTGGACAAGTCATGTTGAGTACCCAGCTCTTCATTATCTCTAGTTTCTACTTGATTAGTGTGATCAATAGCATTTCCACTGCCATGATCTGAAATTTCAGAATGCTCTACCTCAAAATTGGTACTCTCACTACTTGAGATGTTATCCTTTTGCTCCTTGCTCAGCATTGCCATTCTGCTCTCATCAAAGGTTACATCCCTGCTGATGATGCATCTTGTCTCACCAGGTTCCAATTTCCACAGCTTGTACCCTTTAACTCCTTCAGGATAGCCAATGAATACACACTTTATAGCCCTTGCATCCAGCTTTCCTTGTTTAACATGAGCAAAGGCCAGTGATCCAAACACCTTCAATCTTTAGTAATTAGGGGGTTCACCACTCCAAGCTTCCATTGGTGTCTTGAAGTTTAAAGCTGATGATGGACATATGTTAATCATACTGTTGTGTTTGTAGCTTCTCCCCAAAAGGCCTTTGGCAGTCTTGCACTTAGCAGCATGCACCTCACTCTTTCCAAAATGGTCCTATTCATTCTTTATGCTAATCCATTCTGCTGTGGTGTGTGAGGGACTGTTTTGTGCCTTTTGATACCTACTTTCCTGCAAAACTCATTGAATTGCTCTGAAACAAACTCCAGGCCATTGTCAATCCTTAAAACTTTTAATTTTGTACCAAGTTGATTTTCAATAAGAGTATGCCACTCTCTGAATTTTGGAAAAGATTTTGATTTGTTTTTCAAGACATACGGCCATACTCTTCTTGAGAAATCATCTATGATGGTGAGAAAGTATGAGCTTCCACCATGAGTTTTCACTCTAGATGGTCCCCATAAATCAAAATGCATATACTTAAAAGGCCTAAATGAAACATGAATACCAGTGCCAAAGCTTATTGTATGTGATTTACCAAGCACACAATGATCACAAAATTCAAGTTTATCTAGTTTATCACCACCTAACAGATTTTGTTTCTCAAGTTCATGTAATCCTCTTTCATTAACATGACCTAATCACAAATGCCAAAGTTTTGTTTTATCAATCAATGTATTACTAGCTACTGATGCATGTCCAATAATAGTGGAACCTTCAAGAATAAACAAGCCATTACTTTTATTCTTGTTACCCTTAGCTATAATTAAAGATCCATTTGAAATCTTAAGAACACCATTTAAAATTCTAGTTGAATATCCTAGATCATCAAACATGTTAATGGAGATAAGATATCTTTTTGAGTTCAGGAATGTACCTTACATCTTTCAGTAGGAACTCTCTATTGTCAAACATCTTTAGTCTCACAGTTCCAATGCCTTGTACCTTGCAAGGGCAGTTGTCTCCTAGTAGTACAACTCCTACTGGTTTCAGTTCCAGGGTCTCAAAATAGTCCTTTCTTGGGCTGTTGCGATATGAGCATCCAGAATCCAGAATCCATTCTGCTTGTGTTTGGGTATTAGAAGCTACTAAAACACCTGCACTCTCATAACCTTCAGAGGCTTCAACTATGTCAGCAGAGTCCAAAGATCCATTCTTGATCCTATCTGGGCAATCTTTCTTGAAGTGACTAGTTTTGTGACAATTAAAGCATTTGAACTTTTTTATTGGCCATTCTTTGAATCCCTTGACCTTGATCTAGACTTCTTTCCTCTCGTTCCCTTCTTTTCACTCCTTCCCCTTGAAATATTCAGACTTTCAGCATTATCCTCAACTTTGGAGTCTTGTTGTTTTTGCATCTCGTTGGTCCTTATTAAGGTCTGGACTTCTTCTAGGGTAATGTCTTGATCTTTGCCATAAAGAATTGCATCCTTGAAATGTTCAAAGGATTTTGGTAAGGAGTTCAGAAGCAAAAGAGCTTTATCCTCCTCTTTAAGCTTTACTTCAATATTTTCCAAATCATCAAGGATCTTGTTGAAATCATTCAATTGTTCAGTGGCTGTTCTTGACTCTATCATCTTGAAGGTGTACAGTTGTTGCTTCAAGCATAGCCGATTTGCAAGGGACTTTGTCATATATAATGACTCCAGTTTCAACCACATTGAGGTTCTGTCTTTTCTCTTGCAACTTCTCTTAAAGCTTTATCTCCAAGGCATAGAATGATTGCACTTCTGGCTCAATCAATTATCTCTAATACTGCCACACATATCCTAATCACCAAGCCATAGAAGCTAAGCTATATGTCTGTGGAAGAGGCTTTCTCTTGAATGCTAAGGGCACCCCCTGGAAGCCACTAAGGAAGGATCTGACCACTTTGGCTCAGACTTGGAGTGTCCTCTCATACTCCAACATTGCTCCCACCTCACATACCTTAGACCTTAAAATGGATCGAGCTCAGCTGGTTTTTGGGCTTGTCGTGAAGATGAACATGGATATGGGTGCCATGATTTCTTCTTAGATTTCTCAAATAGCACAAACCAGATCGTCCCCTTGTTGCAGAGCATTCATCGCAGGCAGTGCTTGTTGGCCTAGAGCCTCCACCACCTATCCCAATAGTAACCGGTCATGACCCTTAAGGCTTTCTTGGAGCGGGTGGCCTGACCCGGAGTCCAAACTTCCCTTGTTGGAGGGGAGGGTGAAGCTCTTGATGCTCCGGACCAGATGCAGAGGCTGATGAAGCTAATGTTGGTGCTGCTGATGCCTAGATTAATGCTAATTATGTAGCCGATGTCACCTCCGCACAGGGAACCTGGGCACCATGGCCCACCCTTGATTGAGTGGCAGGATTAGGACTTTATTTATTTTCTTCGCATTGCAGACATTTTATTTTCATTATAGGTTCACAATTTATTTATGATTCAATATTTAGTAGTTTTGGTAACTCAGATAGTTAGTTGATGCATGATAGACGATCTGATACTTTTTGGATTTATTCGAATGATGTTTGGTAGGTAGAATCTCTCTTTTTGGTCTCATTGATTCACAAATTTTTGGTGCAGTCTGTGGTTTGAATCGATTTCTTGATTTGGGATGAACTGCATATTGATAACCATTTTCTGAAAATTTTGACTTCAAGTGAGCGTGCATTGTTTGGATTGATAGAGTGTGAAAATCTTATGCGTGATTAAAATGGTTAGCTTGCATGATTGGAAATAAAGGACTGATGAACTAATTACTTTGTAAACTGGTGAGATGTGTGAACCTCAACTGTGAGAGAATGGATGATTCTAAATTACTGATTTATGAGGGATCGACGACCATCCACAATGTACCTTTGTGTAGTGATCAAGTGAAGGTCGATGTTGAGGAAGTTCGAGATGCTTATGCTTGTGTTCCTATACCCACTAAAAAGGTTCAGTTAGTGGGGCAAACACTTAACACCTTTCTTGCTTGGCCGACACATCTTCTACAACCTTTTTCAGAACAAGTATTTCATTTTGTTGTATTTGTTATTATTAAAAAAGGATTTGTTACAAATAAAGTGTTGATTGTCATTCACTTATGTTTATTAATTGTGCATGATAAATAGGGACTTGAGGGACCGCGAAAACCTGTAGATAGGTTGGATCTTGATGTCGATCCCCTATACCTAATGACATTGACCATTGCATAGCTTTTCCTCAAGCCTTTGCAGGTGTTGTGGGATGCAATTGTGTTTGGGGTGTATAATGATAACTTCCCCTTGTATATAAAGCATGAAGATCTTTCTAAAATAGCACACGATTGTCATGGTCTTAGCATCTTTGTTATACAACTGTGGATTCTGTAAGTTACTTTACATTATTGTATATTATCTAACTAGTTGTTTTAAATTCATGCATAATTTACTTTATTTTAACAACAATAGGCATATGAATGAGACAAGTATGTGAGCGGGCAATGCCTCTGTGTATGGATTCCTCGAGCCATAGTCCATACACTAGGCAATCATAATTTGAATCAAAAGATTATATTAAGAAATGGATGCAAAATTCACATAGTGATGTCTACCAAGGAGCCTACTTGAATGGGTAAGTAAAACTAAACAAGTCAATATAAATATGTATCCACTATAATAACTTAATATTCTTCAATGCAATGCACATTGGCAAATGGTCAATATGTGTCCTAGAGAAATCTTTTTAAATAAAAATAATATGTCTATTATATGTGTGTGTGTGTGTGTATATATATATATATATATATATAGATTTGTCATGAGTAGTATGGGACAAGGTGAACAGAAAAAACCCATGACCCTTGTAGATATTTCCTAAGGTACTTGTTGGTTTTGGGACCAATGTTTTTGCTTTTCTACTTACACCAGAGGCTATTCTTTGGTGCTTATTGCTTATTACAAGTGTTTATTGCTAGTAAAATATATATCATTGTACAATGATATTATCCCTTTGGCTTATCAATTATTTTAAACTTTTATCATTTAATTTTTTCACATTATCTTGGAATTATAATAATTATACAATATTTTTTTGCAACCCATTATATTGATTGAATTTGAATCAAGAAATTGATTGCTTTTATGAGAAAGTTTGCTTTGTGGTATAATCTTTTCTCCTTTCCATATCTAGTTTGACTCGCTCTCACTAATTATACCAATGTGCCATGTTTTGGCTGAACATGCTATGCCATATATACTATATAAAAGTTAAGCTCCTTACTCTTACGCTGCCACGTTAGCAAAATTGATGATTTACAGGAAAGAGAACATTCTCCTTTTGTGTCTATCACATCTTTGTTTCTTATTCCTTCTTCAATGTTACAACTTAACAAAACTCTATACCAAAACATTTCAATTCAATCTTAGTGACCTTGAAATGCTTCTCACATTCACGACCCGCATTCTTCAATCACTACTATAAAAAAGCTTTTCTAAGACGATCGAAAACATGATACAACGACGGTCGTTGACCATCGTAGAATCTAACGTCGTCGAAACTTAAAACTTTCAACGACGGGTCAAAAAACACCGTCTTAGAAAGCGAGGACGTTTCAAAGGCAGTACTGATGTAAGCACAACATCGTCTTAGAAAGCTTACTTTCAAAGACGGTGCTTACATACGTACCGTATTTGAAAACAAGTTTTCTAAGACGGTGCTGACGTCAACACCGTCTTTGAAAGTTTGCTCTCTAAGGCGGTGCTTACGTCAGCACCATCTTTGAAAGTAAGCTTTCTAAGACTGTGCTGACATAAGCACCGTCTTAGAAAACAAACTTTCAAAGACGGTGCTCACATAAGCACCGTCATTGAATTAAATATTATTTTTAATTATTAATATTTTTTCTGCTTGATATCCCATCAGAAAAAATATAAATAATTAAAAATAATTAATATTAGCATGATTGTAATTAATATTAATAGTAAAATTTATTTTTAAAATAAATATTTAAATGATAGATTAAATCAAAATAAGAGGTTTATGTATTATTTATATTTAATTTGTCATTTAAATATTAATTTTATAAATAAATTTTATTATTAATTACAAGAGATTAAGAAAAAAATTCCTAAGACAATTTCATAAGACAAATTACAAGTTATTATAATTCCTAAGACAAATTTCTAAAATTAAATAATTATTTTTCAGAAAAATTCAGAGGACCAAGTACCTCGTCTTTAACAGGATCGATGATATTATCTCTTATACCATACACAAAGAGAAGCTGAAAAAACAATAAAACACTAGATGAAAAAATATTTAAAAATTCCAAAAATTGGTATTTATAGATATTTAACTTAAATTTAAAAAAAAAAACTAAAAAAGACTAAATGAAACTAACCTGTGATTTCCCTTTGTAATTTCAGTTTGTTCACCAAGAGCAGCTTGGAGTCTCCAAAGCTGACATTCAAAAATTTTAAGCATGCTAATGAAGGAAAACAAAGTTATTGGCTTACTGAGAATTTTTGTTCCTAATATTGAACAAAGAACATAAGGCCTTGAAAATTCTCAAAGGCCTTATGTTCCACTTTTGTTGTTCTTAGCCATAAAGATAGCAGCTGAGTTATCGCAAAAAATTCTCAAAGGCCTTGAAATAGTATCAACTATCTTCAGCCCATAAATGAAACTTTTAAGTCATACATCATGTGATGTAGCCTCAAAACAAGAGACAAACTCAGCTTCCATGGTAGAAGTAGTAGTCAAAGTCTGTTTAACACTCCTCCATGAAATAGCTCCACCGGCCTTCATGAAAATGTACCCAGATGTTGATCTACAAGAGTCAACACAACCAACAAAGTCTGAGTCTAAATAATCAATCACATCTAGATTGTTTGTCTGTCTATACATAAGCATGTAATCTTTGGTCCCTTGAAGGTACCTCAACACTTTCTTAGCAGCTCTCCAGTGGTCAATACCTTGATTACTCTGATATCTTCCTAACATTCCAATTGCAAAAGCAATGTCAGGCCTTGTGCATACTTGAGCATACATGAGGCTTCCAACAACTGAAACATAAGGAATGTTTTTCATTTGTTCCCTCTCAAAGTCATTCCTTGGACATTGGTTCAAATTAAACCTATCACCCTTCACAATGGGAGCAACACTTGGTGAACAATCTTTCATCCGAAATCTCTCTAGAATTTTGTTAATATAGGTTTCTTGTGATAGACCCAAAATATCTCAAGATCTATCTCTATGAATCTTAATGTCGATGGCATAAGATGCATCACCCATATCCTTCATGTCAAAATTCTAAGAGAGAAATTGTTTCACCTCATGTAGCAAACCCCGATCATTGGCTGCAAGTAAAATATCATCTACATATAAAACAAGAAAACATATTTTACTCCCACTAACCTTGTGGTATATGCATTGATCCATGGGGTTTTCATCAAAACCAAATGAAGAAATTATCCCATGAAACTTAAGGTACCACTGATGGGAAGCTTATTTTAAACCATATATAGATTTATTAAGCTTGCAAACCAAATGCTCACCACTATTAGAGGAGAAACCTTCAGGTTGTTTCATATAAACCTCCTCCTCTAAATCACCATTAAGAAAAGTTGTTTTCACATCCATTTGTCGCAACTCAAGGTCAAAATGAGTAAACTAATGTCAAGATTATAAGAAGTGAATCTTTCTTAGATACTGGAGAAAAAGTCTCTTTGTAATCTATTCCTTCCTTTTGAGTAAATCCCTTAGCAACAAGTCTTGTCGTGTATCTATCAATGCTGCCTAATGAATCTCTTTTGGTCTTAAAGACCCATTTACATCCAATGGCCTTTACCCCATTAGGCATCTCTACAAGGTTCCAAACTTTGTTACTCTGCATGGAATTCATCTCATCCTTCATGGCATCATACCATAAATTTGACTCTTTATAACTCATGGCTTGATCAAAAGTTTTAGGATCATTTTTAGCTCCAATATTATAGTCAGATTCTTGCAAATATACAATATAATCACTAGGAATAGCTGATTTTCTTACTCTAGTAGACCTCCTTAATGTTGCATCAACATTTTCTTGGGGATCATGTTGTTCAACTGGTTGTTCATCATTTTCATGAATTTGATGATCAACTTGTTCTACTGGATTATCAACAATAGTTTGTGGAATGTCAATCGTGTGTTGTTCATCATCCCTTTGAACTTGAGGGGTATGAATTACAACCAATCTTTCATTTGATGTGGAAGGTTGAGACTCTATATAATCAATTTCAGAACCTAAGTCCCTCAATTAATCACTCCCACTAATCAAGTCATTTTCAATAATCTTGGCATTTCTTGATTCCACAATCCTAGTAATATGATGTGGACAATAAAACCTATAACCTTTAGACCTTTCGGCATATCCAATGAAATACCCACTAATGGTCCTCGGGTCAAGTTTCTTCTCTTGTGGATTGTATATTCTCACCTCAGAGGACAACCCCAAACTCGCATATGTTTCAAACTCAGTTTCCAACATTTAAACAACTCAAAAGGTGTCTTTGGGACAGCCTTGGTTGGAACACGATTTAATATATACACTGTTGTCTTTAGTGCTTCAGCCCACAAGGATTTAGGAAGATTGGAGTTGCTAAGCATACTCTGCACCATGTCCAATAATGTTCGGTTCCTTCTTTCTGTCACACCATTCTAATTTGGAGAACCAGACATAGTGTATTGGGCAACAATCCCATGTTCTTGAAGAAACTTTGCAAAGGGACCAGGTGTTTGTCCATTCTCAGTATATCTGCCATAGTATTCTCCACCTCTATCTCATCTCACTATTTTTATTTGCTTGCCACATTGGTTCTTAACTTCAGCCTTAAAGACATTGAAGGCAGCCAATGCTTCGTATTTGTTATGAAGCAAATAAACATTCATATATCGTGAATAATCATCTATAAAGGTGATAAAATATTTCTGACCACGTGCATCCATATCTGGACAACAAATATCAGTATGAATTATTTCTAATATGCTTGAACTCCTGTTAGCACCTTTCTTAGACATGTTGGTCTGCTTACCCTTAATGCAGTCCACACAAGTCTTAAAGTCAGCAAAATCTAGAGTATTGAGTACCCTATCTTTCACTAACCTTTTAATCTTCTCAATGGAGATATGTCCTAATCTCCGGTGCCATAATATAGAGGAATTCTCATTAATATTACACCTTGTAATACCAGTTTGAACATGCATTGAACTATAAGTGGCACTATTTTGTAAACCAATAAGATAAATACCATCAGACAAGATATCATTCCTAACACATTCATATGGCCTCCACATGTGAGCCTAGCTTATTGCCTGATAAAATGATTTGCTCACTTCTCACTGGTTTCCTTAGGTTTTGCATACCCTGTAAAGAATTTGTAATATGAATAGTAGATCCAGAACCAATCCACCAGGTGTTAATATTAACACTAACCATATTAGATTCATAACATACTAATGAGATTGATTTATCTTTCTTCTCAAGCCATTTCTGGAATCCGAGGAAATTCTTCTTCATGTGTCCCTTCTTCTTGCAAAAGAAACACTTTGCCACCTTCTTAATATCAGCTTGAGGTGGTATTTTACCATTCCCCTTCAGATTAGCTTGAGACTTAGGTGCTTTGTTCTTCCCATAAGCAGTAGTCAGTAATGCACTTTCACCCATCTCCATTACAAGCCTTTCTTCTTCCTGAACACACATGGTCATTAATTCATTGATAGACCATTTATCTTTATGTTTGTTGTAGGAAATCTTAAACAGCCCATATTCATGCGAAAGGGTGTTCAAATATCTCGCATTTTCATGATGTACTCACACATGAAGAGAACTTCATGATCAAGCTGCTTGCTAAAGTCTTATCTGAAGTGATGAACTGGTCATCAATGGCCTTAAGCAAGTCTTGGACCTTTTCATGCTGGTCAACAGAATCACGTATCTCATCCGATATTTTGGTCTTAATGAACATCATGTTGAGCCAGTTGGATCGCTCCCACCGCTCATATAGTGCAACGTCGGCTGGGCTACTTTCATCAGTGATTGCAAGTGGTTCGTCTTTCCTTATAGCATAGTCTATGTCCATCCACCCCAATTGCAGAAGAATTCTCTCCTTCCATATCTTATAGTTATCTCCTTTGAGTTCGGGAACATCACATTGAATATCAGAAAAACTAATAGTTTGAGAAGCTGCAAAATTCAAAGGCTTATATCAAAATTTGAGGCATACTAATCTTAATTGTATCTTTTACCAATGTAAACATACCATAAAATTGAATCTTGTGACATAAAAATTGCATGTGGGCTAAATTTTTAATTCAATAAGAAACAATTAAACCTTATGATAGAATAATCAAATTACATGCTTAAATTCATGATTTACAGGTACAACATGAAAATAATTTAATTTCTATCGCAAATATTTACTTTATGATAAAATCGACAAATTATACATACCTCATGATGCCTGTGGGTAAACCATGAAAAATAATATGTCATTTTATCCCAATTAATTATACAAATATAATAAAAATTCATGTGGGATAAAATTCATTATATAAGTATAATTAATTACAATATTATGTCTAATTCCTTATATGATCTTTAGCCAACTTAATATATAATTTTAATCAAAATATAGATGTTGTGGCTAGTCCATAATTAATCAAAATTATAAAGACCACTTAGACATAAAACTTAATTATGAGAATAAATCATATTATCATTTCAAGATTAAGATATAATATAATTATGAATAAGATTCTTATATAATTTCATAATTGAAACATAATATTTGATTTCATACATATATGCATAGAATAAAATTTTCCAGAATATATTCATGCATAAATTAAATCAAAATTCCATAAATTGTAAAGCAGAATAAGTATATAAGGTATGGAAATGATTGCATATCAAAAAGGCTTTATTGATTTAGTGGTCTGCACATATTACAACGTTCTACACGGGTTCGACAACCAGCTACCACAAAATGTGTGATTTTTTGATTTTCGGCCCATATGCAGACCCGATCGGTTCTCAGTCATTTGGACACCATTTTACATGATTCAAAAGCCAAAAACAAGGAAATCAAACAAAATAAAGATTTCTAATCTTATTTTGAAGAAACAAGGCCCTTCATACCATAAACAAAATTAAATCGGAAAAATACCGAAAACCGAAAATGGACAAGGCAGAGGCAATTGTGGCTCTGATACCAAATGTTAAACTAAACCTTTTAACCTGTGATGTTGAAAACTACAAAAGAAACACAGGTCATTAACAAAATGCGGAAAAAAAAATTAAATCATACCTCCAGCCATTGCCATGAAGAGTTGTCTTGTTTTGGTTCTTTTGCACCTACTTTTCAACCTAATAAGTACTAATTAAACCCTATATTTCTGAACCTTATGAACTCTTAATTGCATTATTGCAATGCACACCATACACAAAGACTAATAAGCCAGAACAAGATCCAACTTTTGTCAATACTGAGGATCAAAGCTATATGATGTTGTCAGTCCCCTCATTAAACAGGTATAAGCCTAAGTTAAATAAAATTAAGTCAAAGGAATTAGTATTTTAACAAGTTCTCCAAGAGTCATATATGTTTGCACAGATTGTTGGTTGAATCTCATCAAAAGGAAAACTAGACTTTTAGTCTCCAATAAAGATTAAATATTTCATAGACAGAACGGATGCCTCGTTGCATTTACACAGTTCCATCATACTTCCAACCCTAATCGAGTTTCTTTGAAATGCAGCAAGCTATATGCTTGCACAAAGAACAGGGGTGCAGATACAACCAAATTCAAAGAGGGGCACCACAAAGCCCTCTTACCTCAGAGACTATGTATAAGAAAGAAAGGGAGAAAGGAAGATGACCTGGAAGCTGACCCACGATAGTGATGGAGAATGGTCGACGACAATGATGACACTACTGGCGTGCTTCACGACGACACTGCTAGTGTGATTAATGACGACAACCAACTTAGAGAGACAAAGCTTAAGGGCGCAATAGTACTCAGGTAGTTCAGCTTAGCTAGACCGTGAGAGCACGCGAGGGAAAGATTAAATTTACCAGCATACAAAGACGGTCATTATAAAACCTGTCGTTGGGTAATCTAGTTCAATGATGATGCTTATTAAACCCGTCGTTGTAATTGGAAGACGACATCGCTTTTGGTAAAAACGTCGTTGAAATAAAGCACATATTTACTAAAATGCCACCGCCTGTTAAACAATGACATTTTTCGGACCACCGTCCTTGAAAGCGGGTCCTAGAATCAAGAGTTTGTAGTAGTGAATATTTTATATTACATTCTATAACTATTTTCTTTTACATTTTACATATCATTCAATTTTTTCATATTAGTAATTTCTAAATTCTAATATATTTTTTGCTCTATAAATATTTCACATCAACAAAGTTCATGATCTAAAATTATTTTTCCAACTAATCTATGAAAAAAATATGTTGGTTAAAAAAAGTTGAAATTTATTTATTTTTCACATTAGTCTGTGAAAAATATATTTCACATCAACTTTAACTATTGCAAATATAATTTTTATTTACTATCTCCAATATTACATATCACAAAATGCAAATTTTTTTTACATTAAATTAGTTTAAACAAATTTTATATTGATCAAATTTATTTAATTAATATTTTTAATTTTCACCTAATTTTCACTCTTTAATATACTGCAACAGGAAACTCCACTCCATGTAGCGATACGGGAAAATATGATTTCAAAATTCATTGATATTTTACAAGAGGGGAACTTATACACCATACATAATTTAAGAATTGTCTCAACAAATGATGCATATAAACCTGTCAAAGGAACATTTAAAGGATTATTTTTGCTTACTACTGTTGTCAAGAAAATCAGTAGCATATCTATTAGCATTCCTCTACACTATTTTGAGTTTGTTTCAATGGAAACTCTAGCTCAAAGGATGGATGATAGAGTAGTCTTAGCAAGTACAACATTAATTTTTTTGCAAATTCATAACTAATTTATGTCACTCTAACATATCTCATATTTTGTTTAAATAATAATTTTGTACAATTCATTAATATATATATTTCTTTGCATAGTAAAATGTAATATAGAACATTATATTTTCAAACTCCCTTTTTATCGGTTATTTCCAATTATGGAGTTGTTAAAGTTACTTTGTAGACATAGCCTCAAAATTTGAAAAAGCAATCAACATCCAAGAAGAAGGCTCAAAGATAGTTGCAATCACTTCTATCATGGTTAAGAAATTCATAGGTTTGATTACTTTCATACATTTAAAATCCTTAACAAAATTTATATTCTACACTATATATATCTTAATGCTCTATCTCTTTTTTTTCTTTATATATATATATGTATATATATATATATATATATATGTATATGTATATGTATAACAAAATAAATGGATGGTTAAATTATACTTAACGTTTACATTAAATGATTTTCATATGCATTTCACTATGGAAATTGAAATTATATTTCTATATTTAATTTTTATATTAAGATATATAATCTTTAAATAAAAATTGATCCATAATTTCCTATCTCTTTATTTTTATATTAGCATGTTTATTTAATTTCATATTTATTTATTTCTTTTAGATGTTTCTTTACTTTCTTAAGTATTATTTTCAATTAAACTTATTTAATAAATAAATAATTTTAATTCAATGTAGTCTATATTATACTTTCTGCTTACAATAATTTTATTATATTTTATTTACTATAGTAATTTTAATTTACTAACAATTATATTTTAATAATATTTTTTAGATGAGTATTCAATCAACTCAACTTCAAGTATAAGGATCAATATCAATCTAGACAATCCTGATTTTGTAAAGTTCAAATAGAGTAAAATGAACTTCCTTCTTTTATTTTATTTTATTATACACATTTTGTAACATTCAACAAACAAAATTGTTAGTTTATTCTAATTCTTTGATTGATGTAGCTAAAATATTATAAATTTCATTTTAAATAACTACTTTGTAGAAAAAATGGTGCAACATCAAATAAAAGAACTATCTTCTCCAAATACCAACATTGATCTTGACAAGAGAATGTCAAAGAATAAAAGATCTTTGCAAGATATAATGTCCATGAGATAGGTATCAAAATCACATGTATGCAACCCTATCATGACCTTCATGTTCATAGTATTCAATAATACTTTATTTTTTCTTAGTTTTAACATATATAAAATAACAAGATAATGTGTTCACAATTCATGCAACAATCAATGAGATCGATGGTTCACTTGAATTTTGAATTATGTTGCATGTGAGAGATGCCAAAAGAAAGTTACAAAAGAGGGAAATCAATACACTTGCAGAGAATGCAGACAGTCATCCAAGTACCCAACAAGGTTTAATGTTTTGTATATAATGAATTATTTTTTATAACATTAGGCAGACGACAAGATTTTCCTTAGGCAAAATGATGACCATTTGTCAATGTGCACTATAGAGGATACCAATATAGGTTATTATAGTATTAAACATTATTTAAATTCATTTGTTCAGTTTAACTTACCCATTCAAGTAGGCTCCTAGGTAGACATCCAGTTCTTCATGTAACTTTTTGATTCAAATTATGATTGCCTAGATCTCTGAATGGACTGTGGCTCGAGGAATCCTTACACATCGGCATTCCCTGCTCGCATACTTGTCTCAGTCATATGCCTATTATTGTTAACACAAAGTAAATTATGTATGAATTTAAAACAACAATTTAGGTAATTAACAATAATATAAATTGACTTACAGAATCTACAACCGTATAACAGATATGCTGAGACATTGACCACCATGTGCTATTTTAGACAGATCTTCATTCTTTATGTCCTAGGGGAAGTGTTTATTAAACACCCTAAGCATGGTAGCATCCCACATAACCTGCAATGGCTTCAGAAAAAGTTGTGGGGTGGTTAATGTCATCAGATATAGGGGATCATCGACCTCATGATCTGGCCTATCTGTAGGTTTTCCAGGTCCCACAACTCCTTGTTTATCCAACAGATTGGTTAGCCTCACCACGAAAATATGGTCAAACTTATTGGTTACTGCACTGATGGTAAAAACAGGCTTCTACTTTATGAGTTATGCAGAAAGGAAGTTTGGAAAATCATTTATTCAGAAGTAAGTAGTACATTCACTCTTCAACAATCACCATATTTAGTCTCAAATGATCGACTGAGTACTAATGGACTAATGAGTTGGAGGGACTGATCATATGGATTTGTTAAATCAAATTTACATGAGGTCAATTAAGCAGTGAACTTTTGTTCTCTTATCATCAAAGTATTTATGTTTTAAACGCGAAAAATTAAGAAAAAAAACTTACAAGTATGAAACAAGACAGTATGTTACCAAAACATATATATAATTAAGTTTAGAATACAAGTCGTTGCTTATAATTAGTCAGTCAACCAATCCACATAGCCTTTTTAATTTGCTGGTGCAATATTGGAATAGATAAAAAAAGAAATGCTCAATACGAAAGTATTATGCACATAGGAAGCTTGGTTGATCCCTGCAAGTGTAGTTTTGTCACTAGGAGACAAATCATGCACTCACAACATTGTTTTGGCTCAAGAAGATACAATGCATAACGTGAACCATCATGTAGCAAGACATCTTAGTCATTTATCAGGTTTTGTGCTCACTTCTGATCTAGGGAAGTATTTAGGGGTTTTGTGATAACACTACGCTACCCATTATTCAATCTCCTCATGCCCTGCCCTAATGAACAACACTATGCTACCTCAATCAAAATGAGACCAAGTACAGTGGTCATAACTATTGGAACACTATGTTACCTCAATCAAAATGAACAACACTACACTACGCTACCCATTATTCTACTTTTGGAAACTCCGCCAAAATTGCGGTGGTCACAAGTATTGGAACAGCGCACTCAAAGTGAGAAGTGGCCGCCATGGTGCTATACACATTACAATAGACATTAAGCATTCAAAGGACTGCAAAGTGAGCATGACTTACCTCAATCAAAATGAGACTCTGTGAGCATGAGTGAACACCCCAAACAAACTGCAAAGTGAGCACCAGTTCCACAAACCAAATCCTTGCAGTAGAAACAAACAAAGGTCTTTGCAGTGAGCACAAGTTCCCCTAACAGACCTAGGTATTCAATTGAACATGTTACAGAGAAGAAAGAGTCACGAAATGTACCTATGTGGAGAAGAAGAAGCTTAGACAGAGAAGAAGAGAGCTTAGATAGAGAAGAAGAGAGTGCAGATCGAGAAGAAGAGAGCGCGAGCAAATAGGACTCGCGTCTGATATATTTTAAAATGTAAGTCCAACATCGGTTTTCAATAAAAAAACACCGATGTTAACAAAATGATGTTAACGTTAACATCAGTTTTCTGGAAGAAACCGATGTTAACTTATCATACATTAACATCGGTTTTCAAGGATTTATTTTGGGTTTTATTTTTATTTGTAGTTTCAAATACTTTATATTTAATATTTATGAAGGTGACGCGATAAACAAAAAACATGCCACCACAATAAGAATCATAAGTGACATGCTGGGACAAGTGTCAAAAAAGAAAAAGAAAAACATTTAAAATGTTCAAACAGTATAGAACTACTGAAATATATATTTCATATTAAGATTTTTAAGGCAGATGGTTGTGATTGCAAGTAAAGGACAACTTTTTTGTAGTGTCACTACAAAAACATTTAATTAATTTTGAAAATCTCTCACAATAGATTCGCTACATACATATAAGCACTAAAAGGAATTATCAAGTATGATGTAGGAAAAAGGAAAAAAAGGGATTAAATTTGCTCTAATGGTATTGAATATATTATATTAATAGTATTAATCATTGTAATCAGTTTTCCAAATGTAGTTTTCTTTTAATGATTTATTAAGTGATATATTTAATATTATTAAATTCATATAATTAAATTCTTATTAATTTCACATTAATCGCTTTTTATATAAAATAAGTAAATAAAAAAGTATGTAAAATAATTATAATTAGAGATTGAATATAGCTATTGATATAAATGGATCTCATTCATAATCTTCAATTGTGATGGATGTACATCCACCACTCAAGTATTTCATGAAAACAAATATTGTCTCATACAAACAATATTATACACAATATAGGATATATATTGAATTGGATTGTATCAATCACAAGTACATCTTTAATATCATCAGAAAAATAGAATCACAATTAAATTAACATCATCACCAATGTGATTAGAATGATAAAAAACCTAACAAATAAAACCCAAGACATCACATGATAATTAGAAAAATACAATAAAAATAAAGAATAGAATTATTAAAAATTAGATATACATAAATTAATATTATATACACAGAAAAATATGTACAAAGAAAATTTTAGTTGATCAAGCAAATATCATAATTTTTGCCTTAATCAGAACCTATCCAAATCCAAGTGTGATTGAAAAACACAATGCTGCAAAATAATAAATTATTCTGCATTATGAAACATTGTCAATGATCTGGCACAAACATGCATCACGGTCATCAATTAACAATGTTAGTTGTCAACAATGAAAGCTTGAAACAAAAAAAATCATTAGCTTTCTCTTAATTTAATTAAGCAATTTAACTTCTTATGGTAAGTTGATAGCAAAAGATTAGTTCCCATTTCAGTATTTTCTTTTAATCAAATCAACACAATAACTCGTGTTTGTGTTCCTTTACAAGTGAATTGAAATAAAAAAATTAGTTAGGGTTTAGAGGAGAAAGATGATGGAAAATATTTTGTACCTTGCTAATACCCCTGTCACCAATTCAAGTAGAAGATATCAACCTATTTCATACCTTGTACATGACGGTGCTCAAGGTGGCATTGTCGTCAGTCCCGATTTATTGTTTATTAATTACTATGGCCAATAGTCACAAGAGTAGGAGAAGGTATGGTCTTGTTTTTCAGATAAAAAAATATAATAAGTAGAGGGCTTTAATGGAACAATGTGCAAAGGGTATTTTCATGGTCTCTTAAACGATAGAATTTGGCTAAAAAACAATAAAGATAAAATTGCCAATTTTACCCTTTAACAATAGAATTTGGCTAAAATATCGATCAACACATTGCTAGTAGGGAATGCAATCTCCTTAGAAGGTCATTTCCATTCAAAAAAGTGTACTCCTTTGTAAAAAAATGTACACGGATGACTTTTTTTGGTCAACTTTGGTCAATCTTGCACTGCAGGATCCTCTTCGGGGTGGAGAATGTTGGATCGAGTGGCCTCAAAATAATTAAGAGCGGGGGGGGGGGGGGGGTTGAATTAATTATGAAAGGGTCTTGACTAATTGAAAATCTTATCCTTCTTAATGTTACTAGATTCAATTTGGCTTTACTACTAAGTTATGAGAAAGTAAGGAATCGAAACAATAACTTAGATAAAAGTAAAGCGTAAATAAAAAGTGCACAGTGGAAATTAAAGAGTGTAGGGAAGAAGGAAACAAACATAAGTTTTTATACAGGTTCAGCAACAACTCGTGCCTACATCCAGTCCCCAAGCAACCATCGGTTCTTGAGATTTCCTTTTACCTTGTAAAACCCTTTACAAGCAAAGAGCCATAAAGGATGTACCCTCCCTTGTTCTCTTTGAAACACCAAGTGGATGTACGCTCCACTAGAACTGATCCATAAGAGATGTACCCTCTCTTGTTCTCAGTATTACAACCCAAGTAGATGTACGCTCTACTTGTACCACAAAGGATGTACACTCTAATGTGTTAAGACAAAGAATTCTTAGGCGGTTAATCCCTTGAATCTTTGTAAAGGGAAACAGAAGATATCTCAGGCGGTTAGTCCTTTGAATTCTTTTGGCAAGAGGGAGAAGGAAGAAAAGATAGTACACTTGTTTTCTATAGAATTTCCACTTGCAGAAAAAACAAAGTTTTGAAACCGAAGTTTAGAAAGCTTTTTTGGCAAGAGTTTTTTGCAAAGAAAAAACAATGGGCAATGGTCAGAAAAGATTTGAAAGAGATATGTGTTTTTTGGATGCTTGTAAAATGCATGCCAAGGTCTTGCTTTTATAGACTCTTCATATCTAGTAAAAAAAACCATTGGAAGAGTTATGACTTTGGAGAAAATCATGTTAAGAGTTATAACTCTTAACTTTTTCTTCAAAACTATTCACTGGTAATCGATTACCACAATGGTGTAATCGATTACACAATGTATTTTATGAAAAGTTGTGACTCTTCACAATTGGATTTGAATTCCAACATTCAGATTCACTTGTAATCGATTACTAATATAGTGTAATCGATTACACTATTTGAAAATAATTTTGGAACGTTACAAATCATTTGAAAACATTTTGAAAACCAATCTAGTCATTGGTAATTGATTACTGCCAACTTGTAATCGATTACCAGAGAGTAATCACTCTGGTAACCTTAGAAAATTTGATAAAATTCTTTTGTAAAACAAAACTATGCTATTTGGTTTTTGGAAAAATCTTTTAATACTTATCCTATATGAAGTCTTGGCTTGTTGCTTCTTGATTTCTTCTCTTGAATCTTAAACCTTGGATTGGATTCTTGATGCTTGATCTTGAAGTCTTGAATCAATCACTTGGGCTTTTGGCATCATCAAAATTGCTTGGTTCATCATCATGAAGCTTGCTTCTATAGAGAAGATTCATCCTTGGATCTAAAGCCATCTTATCATCAGAAGAAACATTACCACAATAAGGAATTTAACATTGAAAGCATCAGAACTATGAATATGACTCGATTTTGCTAGCAATAAGCTAGTTGTATTAATGAGTGGGTAAATGATCTTTACTCATAATAGCTCAGACAAAATCGCCAACAACAAAGTCCACTGATTGGCGCTTCTGGTAAGCTTGTAACTCGTAATTTTTAGTTGAAATTGTCAATTTTACACATGCAATCTTAATTCTCAACACACTTTTTGGATGAGCCTTCCAAGGATTGTGTTGCCTTATCTAACTTTTCTTCCTTTTCCAGTGATAAGGTAAAGCTAAAAAATTGAGTCTCCCAATGTTTGATATAAGTTTTGTAAGACCATCTTTAATTCAAGCAAGTGGCTTAAAGGTGTAAATGCACAGTCCTTCCAAGCAAACAACTCAAAGGTGTAACACCATCTTAGAATTTCGTATGAGCATCTTCATTCAAAATGGAAGACTTGAACGAAAATGGTTGGCTTACTCCTCATTGTTTTGGGAATAGATAAAGATCTATATAATAAGCACAATGTATGAAGGATGGAAAAACTCCAATTTATGTAATCCCAAGTTAAGACTTGTAGTTCACACTAATCAATGACTAAGAAGCAAGAACCAAGCCATGGTTACAGAAAGGATATAGAAAAAATGACTTTCTAGTCTTCCTTTGAAGAGAAGAAACAGATTGAGAGTGAATTGACACAAACAGATCAAGTCAATATGGTGAATGATACTACTAATACCATATTAATACCAATAATCGTAAAAATTAACAGAGAAAATTTTTCTCCATTCTGTAATTGTTGGTAAAATGATGCGAGAATGATTAGAAGTGTTGATCTCACATTTTATAAACAAACTTTCACAATTAGTGATAAAAGAAATAGCAAAATTGAATATTGAATATTGAAATAAAAAATTCTTACCAATTCCAACTAAATGTGTAGTTGCAAATTATCATCTAAAGTTCAAGCATTTATGACATGTTTGATTCTCATTCTAGTTGTAAATTGAGGAATTGAAAAATATGGAAAAGTTTAACAAGAAATTTGAGGCAACAACAAAATCAAAATGGCATAATAATTAAACAACAATTAAAGGCATCCCAATATATAGTTTAAGATTGTCTCGTCATTGGTCAAGATTAATTAGTTCCAGAGCTTTTATTTGTCGTACGCCGTTTCTTACGCATCTCCATAATGACCTGGATACAAGCAAAAAAGACCACTAGTTACAAACAAGATATATTAACAATTTATTACATGGTATCTCAAACTCAGAAGTAAACTATAAGTTCATGTTATAAAAAAGTAAATATACACTAATTAAGAATAAAAAAGTAGCTTATCACACAACAATGTCATTAGAAGCTCTAATTAGTAAAGTTTTTCTTTTCTTCGTTGTAGATGTTGAACTCTCTCCCGCTGCTGTCTCTTTCTTTTTTACCGAAGTAGTCTTCTTAGAACTATTAATGCAAAAGTTAAAGATATATAGTTGATCAGAAATTAAATATACACTAAAAAGTATAAAAATGACTAAATTTATTAGTAGTACTCTAGTAAATAAATAGGAGGATTATAAAAAAAAATTATACCTTGTTTTTAATGCTTCTTGAACCTCGTTTATGTCTGTTTGTTTTGCCTTGTTTTTTGAAACCTCATCTTTCTCCAAATCTTCAAATTCAACACATCCAAATCATTTTCACTGAGCAAATTAACTCATTCTAAAAGTGTAATAAATTCAATATTATAAAAACTTTATAAGATAGTAATCAATTATGGTCACATATTCATTGAATTTGTAAGGATCATAATTTATCAAGAATAAAGAGCAATATTTAGCAAGACCAATATAAAAGGAATATGGATGTTATCTTAATTAACAATTTGGGAAATAACATGTATAAAGGAAGGTATACATTTGTTCTATAATCAATGCTCCCTCAAACAAAATTACTCACACCTACAAAGGATCGTGAGAACACAACAAAGATTGCATCGTAAGAAAAATAATAACAAGCACAATAATTTAACGTGGTTTGGCACCTCTTACCTACGTCCACGGAACTGTCTCAACAATATTTTCCTAACTCAAAATGGATTAGAAGATTGTAATCCACCCCAAATAGTGTATCATTTTACAAACCTGAGTACCACACTTAACGGTTACGAGAAATGATAACACTCTCACACAAAGACACTTTTCTCTCAACAAAATGACTTTGTTTCACAATCTTTCTTTTCAGACACACTCTCTTCATGCGTATCTTCTCCATTAATTCTCTTCTTTATTTATAGTGAAGATTGACATTGACTAAAATAAATAAGTCTCTTGGAAGTTGAAACAAAAACAACTTCCAATTCATCCATTCAAATACGTTTCATCTAGTAAAATGCAATCTTTCACTTTTCATTTAAACCACCTAAACCTTAGTGATAAAAATTCAATTCCCACTATGCATTAAATGCACCTTATCTTTTTGGCTTGAAAGTGAACAAACTCCTCCTCCAACGAAAGTATCTCCCAACACTTCTACAATATTAGAAAACTTCATTTTCTTCTTCACTTTGCAATCATGGTTTCTCTTCAAGGCTTGTCCATCCAAATAGCAAAGGTTACCTTTATTTTTCTACCCTTGCAACACCAAGTATCTCCCCTTGTACACCTCATCCAAATTCAAAGTTTATCTTCCCACATAATAGAGTAATTCTACACCATAGTTAGCCAAATGATTAGCGCATACATTACTATCTCGGAAAATATGGGAGACACGAAACTCCATTTGGGCCACAATAGAATAAAGTATTCATCCAAACATTTCTTAAATCCTAAGGAGCCACATTGATAACATTAAAAGCCTTGAGGACTAAAAGAGAATTAATCCACCTCCAGCCAAAGCTTGCCCCAACCTTTGGAATGAGCTATAGAAATAACCAAAAAAACTCCCTCTAGTTCAGCTGAAAAGAAAGAAAGATACCCACATATAAAATATATCCTCCTAAGAAAGCACCAGAGTAATCATGAAATAACCTACCATAGAGAAGGGAACCATGAAATGATTTTACTAGCCTTAGGTGCATGAATATTGATGTTAAAAGCTTTGATGACCTGAAACTCACTCAAAGAGGATCTCATACAGCTTAAAGTAAGATAACCAGCCCCAAGCAAAATATGAGCAAACATAAGGATCATTGCTTGCTGCTATGAGACAAAAAGATTATGAAAGTAGGCTTGATTGTGGCAATTTTAGATTGCCCAAACCACAAAGATAAAACCAACAAGAACAACATCTTTAGCATGCGGGCGAACAACTGCCAACATCCAGGATAAGATCAATAGGAGAAGCAAGATTAAAACCATGACCAATTAAGTTATAGATGATAACCAAGACCAAATCTAATCTCCAACCCAACTTATTCTAAAAGAGAGCATACTTTGTGCAAAGCAAGAATGACCAAAATTCTTTGTAACATTTTGTAGAAATGGAAAGACATTAAAAAAAATATATAGAAAATTATGGTTGTATACTTTGTAGGAGGTTTATCCATCTTTAGTCATAAGACATGTAAGATGAAGAGAGAGAAAGTATGAATCGTAATAGGAGTTGTGTGACACCCTCTACTCCACACATACATGTACTAATAATAAAAGAAATAATTAAAAAAAATTAAACTTAATTCAAGTTTTTAAAACATATTTAAATACAAGCCTTTCAAGAGGATAGCAGGCTCACATTCACCTTTCTAACATCATCATAAAACTTTTCTAAATAATTAATAAATTCACTTTGGCTCAAACAAGGCCGTCTATAAAACCCTATACCCCAATGTTACATCCTATCAGAGCGTTGTGTCCCGACGTCCTTCAGCATATGGTTCCTTAAAGCAATCCACCTAGTCATCTGCTCCCCCGAACACAAAGTTCAAGATCATCACAGGATCCAAACACAAACAACACACGGGGAGTGAGTTATCACATTCCTAACTAATAGAGAAACAAGACAATTAGATTATCATATCATATAAACCAAATAAAACTTAGTTACACATAATTCACGTAATTCCACCACTTTGTCATTCAAAGTTCACTTTTCAATCATCAATCACATTACACAAGAATCACACGCTCTGATCAAGACATAATAACACATCAATTTCATAATAAACAATTAGCAAGCGCATGAGACAGTTATGCTAAGACTCAAGCCTATATGCAATGTGGTACCATGTCAGTGAAAAACCACCCTGGGACGCTTAGGAGTACATAATAAGACACACCAAACAATGGGTTTGTCAGGTCACTCTCACTAAGTAAGATCATAGGGAGACCAGTCAGGGTCACGATGTTTTGCGAGAATGCTCCAACCATATGGGATCAGCATAGGCTTAAAGGAGCACTCAAACCCGGTGACCCCCAAGGCCTACACTCCGAAGAGTCCGTCAGGGCCTCTCCCTCCTGATTCAGGTCCAACCCCTAAAATCATTTTAGCACACAAACACTGCTCGTGAATTATACAATACCCATGACCTCACACTCGTGAGTTAAACACGTACAACATATTGCGCTACAATTTAACACTAGTTCCTAAATAGGAAACCTACACTTTCTCTTTAACACTGCGCATTTACACTTTTCTCAAGATAACACTGGTCGGGTTATTGTATAATTCACAGCTTACAACACAAATAATGTCACATCAAGAGTTAATCACACACTTATTCACAACCAAAACTCATTCACAATTTCAAATCTCATAATGTCACAATCCACCATCACATGTTTTCACGTATCTCACAATTCAACACATGTTCTACTTTACACTTTTACTCAATCTCAATAACAATATTATAATCTCAAGGAAACATATTATTCCATAATTCATCACATATTTCATTTATAAACACTGTTCATGAATTATACAATACCACAACCTCACACTCATGTTTCAAACATGTTTAACACAATTGCGCTACAATTTAACACTGGTTCCTAACTAGGAACCTACACTTTCTCTTTAACACTACGCATAAACACTGGTCGGGTTATTGTATAATTCATAGCTCACGATATAATTAATGTAACATCAAGTGTTAACACATCCACTTATTCACAATCGAATATCATGTCCACACTTTAACATCTCATAACATCACATCAACCATCTCATAACATTCCCAATGATATTCATAAGGTATAACATACACATGTTCATGAAATTTAACCATAATATTCTCAAACACCAACACTTAATAATTTTTGGAATCATACTATAACACTCTACAATATTATTTACATAAATTATTAATATAAATAACAACCTCTATATCTATAAACTAGCATACAACATATTGAATCACAAATTTCAAAGTAAACTTTCAATGCACAAATTCTAAATAATTATATGAACACTTTGGTCAGTTTCAATTTTGATATTAATTTTTTAAAATTATATATAAAAACCTAAACAACAAGAAAAAGAGAAAATACAAAATCAATATCTCTCTCTAAATTTCTCCTTACTTTATTTCATCAATTCATATTAATTAGAAAAAGTACTGGATTTATAGGGTTCACGCTCAACACAATAGCATATCAATTTCATAAAAATTGGTGTGTCAAACATATATAATTCACTGTAATAATTATAAGGATAAAATGAAAATTGCAAAAACATCCCAAAACTCATTCCAATTGATATCTCTAAGGATCCTTACACATGTTCTCACTAATTCCTAATTTTGAATAACTCATTCCTTATCTCTAAGCGGACTCACGTGTCTTCCGACAACGATAGCAGTATCTCTAGTGGTTCCCTGAGATTTCTTCTGTTATTCCTCCGACTGCTCCGATAGGATTCTCAAACGTCAGAGAGACGGAGAAGAGATTGAAACCTCCACTTGTACTGTCTTCATGCGATTCCTTTTTCTCCCTCCACGAATATTATCTCGGCAATCAACAACATATCCAAATTTCATGAAAATCTAACGGTTAACAAAATCGGGATCGTAATTTTACTGAAACCATTTTGAATTTCTGCGGGAAAGGAAAAGGCTACAATGCGAAAGATATTTCTCTCAGCTCAAAGATGTTATCAAAATTCCCAACGGTGAGAATGCTCGGAATTGGGCTGCTAACTTATTGCTCGACTTTCACGACGATCCAACGGTGAACGAGTCTGAGATCGTCGTTTTTCTAAGACAGGTTAGGTGGCTTGCGAGAAAAAGAGAGGGTTTTGAGAGAAGAGAGAAAAAACGAAACTGTGAGGCAGAGGAGGTTGAGGAGTCAGCCTGAAAACTGACCTAGCATGTTAATATTTATAGCTAGGGGCATTTACGACCTATTATTTACTCTATTTATTTATTTATTATTTTATAAAAACAAACATTATTTTATTCTCTATCAAACAAATAAATAAAATATCCTTTTTATTTTCTCTCAAACCATTATTTTAATTAATAATTGTATCTCCTTATTTATTTATTTATTTATAAAATCTCATCATTTTTTTTAAAACTCTATTTATTTATAAATAACAATCCTTTTTAATCTAGTTTATGAAAATTGGGATGTTTCAAGTTGCACAAAAAAGTACCTCGAAAGAAAAGGTGACATTTGACAGCAACAAAGAAAAATAGTATCATGAATAGCTCTGTGAAATATGTGAGAATGTTTGGATTAAGATTTGGATAACATGTAGGGATTCCCTAGTTCTATTATAGTGAATTCAGCTAGATTTCTATGGAACCCACAATACCTTTTAGAGGTATCATTAGGGGCCATTGTTTGTCCATCAAAATCAATTAATTACCTACCAAAGATTGTAGGACCATGTGATTTGTCAGACAACTGATCTTCTGGCAACTCGATACTGTGTTCAGTAGGAAAATTGTTTTCTCTATACGAATCAATATCCATGTTAGTGTTTGAGCATTCACCTAGATTAAGGATTCTCTTGTGAATTGCATCACTTGCTCCAATGACAGTAGAATTCAAATCAACAAATATTTTTTTTATTTGAATTCTAATGTCAAAACATTTTTACATGAAATTTTCATGCTACCATGTTTCATATTTTCACAAAGAAATGAGTAAGCAAAACATTTCCTACCTTTGTTTTTCCCTTTAGCCTAACTAGTATCCCATTATGCATAGCATTATTGTAACAAGTAGATTTACTCATTTTAAAATGAATGGTTGAATATTTTTTTCACTTTATTGAGTGTTCCCTGGGCATTCCAACATCTTTAATCATGTAATTTTGAAATTTATGCTATTCTTTGTATCGTAAATTTAATTTTTCTACTCTTCCTTCACATCCTCTTGCCAAAAAATATATGGAACACTTTTTCTTGAACATATACATATTCATGATTTCCATTATGCATAAGAATCATATCAAGAGAGGAAAGATGACATAAAATAATTAAGTAAATCAACATATTATATCCAAGAACCATATTTAAAATATGCTAGTTAAACATCATAATTATATATTAGAGGCTAAGGCCTAACTCACCTCCAATGTCCAAGTTTTGGGTATTCTCATTCTCACTCATTTTCAGATTGATGCTCTTGAAAACCCTGTATCAAATCCAACCAATAATTACAAAATCAAAAATAGATTACTTGGGCAGATAGAGATATGGTCAACAAGCAAAAAAGAAAATTTGAGAATTTGAATCAAGGAAAACATAATTTCAAAATTCTATCTAGATTCACCTCTCGACGGTCCTACCTTGCTTAAGTGTTGAGCTAAAACCTTTAGCAAAAAGTTAGAAAACGTGATTCTCCAAGGATAGACACTTGTAACCTTCAACATAAATATATATGACTATAATGGTTTATTTCAATCAGATACATTTTGCTCTAAGGACTTTTCCACCATTAATGTATTATTTAATTTAATACAAAACACAATTAATGTATAAAATTTAATGATATATTTTAATTAATAAATTCATATAATTAATTTTAATTAATTTCACATTAATGTTGGGACATGTGTCAAAAAATAAAAAGAAAATCATTTAAAAGGTTCAAGCCCCTTTTGTTGTATTACCACGAAAACATTTGATTGTTTTTTAAAATCTCTCTCAATAGACTCACTACTTTCATGTAAGCACTAAATGAAATTATCAAGTATGATCCACAAAAAAGGGAAAGAGAGATTAAATTAGCTATGATAGTATTCAATATATTTTATTACCAGTATTAAATATTATACTCTTAATTTCTAAATGTAAGTTTCTTTTATATATGGTTGATATTTTAAAACTAATTTTCTTAAAAACTTAATTATATAAAAAAATTGTCTCATACCATACATTTTATCATACTAATACTTTTTCAAATAAATTTTTCATATATATATATATATATATATATTTGTATATTTGAAATTTATTCTTCATAATGTTTTATAAAATAATTTATTTAAAATTTTAATCAAAGAACAAATTGACTTTATACAATAGATTTTATTATAATAATACCTTTCATCAAATCTAATTTCTTAAATATTTGTTTGACTTTTACTTTTTTAGAATAACATATTTACTAATGTTTCTAAAATTTTGATAAAATAATAACCAAGACAAGTATTATATTAATGACATTATAAACTATTCTAAAAAAACCATTTAACACTATATGAGTATTTTATTACAAATCTAAATTATGTTCATTACTAGTATAAAGAAATCATCATCATGACCAACAACACATAAATGAGTCATCAATAGGGATGACAATAGGTACGGTAGGAAGAGTATAATAGTAAACATCCTCATACTCACATTATAAGCAATACACGTAACCGCCCTCATACCCGTATTTGTAATCTGAGAGGAGTGGTTGATTTCAAAAAGATATGTTTTGCTCTAGGGACTTTTCCTTCATTAATGTATTATTTAATTTAATACAAAAATACAATTAATGTATACAATTTAATGATTAATAAATGATATATTTACATTATTCAATTCATATAATTAAATTCTAACAAATTTCACATTAAATAAGTAAATAAAAGAGTATGTAAAATAATTATAGTTATGAATTGAATATAGCTATCAATCTGAATGGATCTCATTCATAAGCTACAATTGTGATGGGGTGTACATCTACCGCTCAAGTATTTCATGAAGACAAATAGTGTCTAATGCAAACAATCTTATACACAATATATAAAGGATATATATTGAATTCAATCGTATCAATGATAGGTTCCCTTGACTATGGTTTCAAAATGTCAGGAGAAAAATCAAATAGTTAAATTAACATGAAGACAAGTATTGTCTAATAAATACAATCTTACATACAATATAGGGTATATATGAAGACAAATAGTGTCTAATGCAAACAATCTTATACACAATATATAAAGGATATATATTGAATTCAACCGTATCAGTCATAGGTTCCCTTGACTA
Source organism: Glycine max (assembly GCF_000004515.6). Lineage (NCBI taxonomy): Eukaryota > Viridiplantae > Streptophyta > Magnoliopsida > Fabales > Fabaceae > Glycine > Glycine max. Next base: position 17,209,919 of record NC_038246.2, on the reverse strand, counting down.
TCGTTTCACAATGTCAGGAGAAAAATCAAATAGTTAAATTAACATGAAGACAAATATTGTCTAATAAGTACAATCTTACATACAATATAGGGTATATATTGAATTGGTGTGTATCAATCACAAGTGTTGGATCAAGAGGCCTCGGAATAATTAAGAAGGGGGGGGGGGGGGTTGAATTAATTACTAACGAACCTTTACTAATTAAAAATCTACCCTTCTTAGTGATGCAAGCTCCATTGGAGCTTGTAGGCCTAGGATCTTCTTCATCAATGGATTCCTTTGCTTCTTGGAAGATGAATGGCAGCGAAATGGAGAAAGGGAGAGAGAGAGGAGACGCCACTTCAAGGAGAAGATGAGTCTAGAAGAAGCTCACCACCATAGGAGGCCATGGATAAGAGCTTGGAGGAAGAAGGAGATGAATGAAGGGAGAGGGAGAGAAGAGCACGAAATTTTGTGCTCTAAATGAGCTTTGAAATCTGAAGTTTAATATTCAAATCATCAAAGTTGAAAAAAATGCACACACATGACCTCTATTTATAGCCTAAGTGTCACACAAAATTGGAGGGAAATTCAAATTTCACTTGAATTTGAAATTGAATTTGTGGAGCCAAACTTTGGAGCCAAAATTTCACTAATTATGATTAGTGAATTTTAGTTATGGTTCAGCCCACTAATCCAAGATCAATTCCAAGATTCTCCACTAAGTGTGCTTAGGTGTCATGAGGCATGAAAAGCATGAAGGACATGCACAAAGTGTGACTATATGATATGGCAATGGGGTGTAGTAAGCAAATGCTCACCTCCCCCTCTAAAATTTAATTGGATTGGGCTTCTACCAATTCAATTAAATTTATTTCCAACCACACACATCAAATATCCACTTAGTGCATGTGAAATTACAAAACTACCCCTAATACAAAAACTAGTCTAGGTGCCCTAAAATACAAGGGCTGAAAAATCCTATATTTCTAGGGTACCCTACCTACATTGTGGAGCCCTAAATACAAGGCCCAAAAATAATGAAACCTTAATCTAATATTTACAAAGATAAGTGGGCTCGTACTTAGCCCATGGGCCCGAAATCTACCCTAAGGCTCATAAGAACCCTAGGGCCTTCTCTTGCATATCTGGCCCAATCTACTTGGAGTTTTCTATCCAATGCCCTTGCGGGGTAGGATTGCATCATTCCCTCTCCCTTGAAAAGGATTTGACCTCAAATCCCGAGGTTCTTGAAACTCTGGGCTTTTTCCCTCAACACCTGTAAAAATAACAAAAACATATGTATTAGTGGTGTTTAGTATGTTGAAGTAAGGTAAGGTCTGAAAAATCATTTCCTGGGCATCTTCCCATGAAGGAACATGGTTCCTCACCAACTCAATGAGTGGTGCTACAAGTATAGAAAAATACGGGGCAAACCTTTTGTAAAAGTTTGTTAAGTCTTGGAAGCCCCAAATTTTTCTTACACTTGGTGGAGCGGGCCACTCAGGAATGACCTTTATTCTCTTAGGGTTCATGGGAACCCCTTGATCACAATTTAAAAAATTAAGAAAAGTAAAGCAATAGAACATACCTTTTTCTGTATTTTCATGTTGATTATTCCTACCAAAAAATATGACAAACCTAAGGTGTCCCATATGAGTGCCTAAGTTTGTATTGAAACTAAAAATAAGAACAAACCTACCTAACGAGTCCCTGTGTACACAAATCATGAAGATGTTGGGTGCACGAGTGATTTTACAAAAGAGTGTTGCACCACCCAAAGCATTCATCACACCACCTATTTTTGGGATTTGGTGCCTAATAATACCTATTTTGGGCACCAACAAAGCACAAGGATTTAATCTCTTGCGAACCAAACCCTCATCCAACAACTCCTTTACTTGAGGAATAAACTCAAGGAGAAAATGTGGAGGTTGTCTAAGAAGGGAAATTTCTTTAATATTTGTCTTTATTTCAAAATGTCTTTCCTTCTTAGCTAACCTCTTGGAGGAGACACTTACCTCCTTACACTCCTCCTTAACCATTAAAGGTTGTCCTTCTTCTTGGGGGTAGATCTCTTCACTAGATTCTTCCCCTTTTGCTTCTTCACTTTTACTAAAGGAAGGTGAAGTAGTAGCCTCATCTTGGCTACTATAAATGTCTTGGCCCCTCATAATCATGGTTTTCTTGGTGGGGCATTGAGAAGTAATGTGTCCTCTTCCAAGACATTTAAAGCACTTCATGGAGCTAGTCTTCTCTTGCATACTAGCCTTAAGGGGTTGCTTTTCTATTGTCTTCCCCTTATCATCTTTGGGCTTAGAAGGTCTCACCCCTAAGATTCCTTGACCTTGGTCTTTCTTTGGATAAGAGAGAGAGCCATAAGATTTTGAAGTAGACTTCCTTTTAAGTTGTTGCTCTACCCTTATTTCCCAATCTAAATTAGCCTCTACATTGTCCTTCCCATGGAAGTATGGGAGTTTAATGTTAACCTCTTGAGGCTTTCTTTCATTTTCTCTCCTATGGGAGTGAGGTCTAAGATGTGACCTATGCCTTCCTTCATAATAGTCACGAAGTTCTTCACTTAGGCTCTTGCAAGAGTTATGACTACTATAGGAGACATGTTTTTCTCTTTTCATTTCTTTCATTATTTTTCTTCTTTCTTCCTCTCTTATTTTCTCTCTTTCATCTTGACTTATTTCTTCCACTCTTTTTTTACCTTTTTCTTTTCTCTCTTGTTTTTCTTTCCACAACTTAAGGGATCTCAACTCATCTAATATCTTATACAAGGGGTCCTTAGGAGTAGAACCCTCACCATTAACACTAGATGAAGAATGAAGACTCATGTTGGTTCCTAAGTTATGGTTCTTTCTTGTTGGGGGTTTGAAAACAAAAGCTAAAAGAAACTATGGTTGAAACTAGCCAAAATAAACACTAAAAGAGGTGTGAAAGATAAGGTAAAAACTAATTGGTAAAAGCCAAGCTATCTAGGCGGTTTGACAATGGAGGGTAAAGGAAATAAGCTATGAAAATAAGCAAGAAATTAAAGTGCAAGAAATGCAAACTAGGCGGATCCTAAGAGTGTTTGGATGACCTCATTTAAGGATCCCAACAAAACACTCACTATCCTAAGGGGAAATTGCCTAAAATTATTACACACAAATGGAAGTAGGGTGACCTATTGGAGGCTCCCAACTTACTTCCAATGAAAGGCCTTTTTGTTACAAAATTTGAAAGCAAAACAAATTGCCAATTACAAAATTACAAAAAAAAAAGTCCTCAATTGTGGTGGCTATTATATCTTTAGTATTTCACTCAATTTGGAGTGCTTCTTAGTCCAATAGCTCTTAAGGTGGTTGGCCCCTTGCTTCTGGACTCAAATTCTTCAAGATATGGCACCAATCCTCCTTTCCAATTCCCTATATGGCAACTCACAAGCAAGGAAACAAAGAGACAAGCAATAACCAAAGACCAAAAAAAAATGAAATGAAAGCTAAACCAATAGAGTTTTAACAAGACAAATTTCCAAGGATTATTCAACAATTAAAGCAATGAAAAGCACAAAAAAGCAAGCTAGGACTCAAAGAGAAACCTAGAATGGCTCTAGAGTAGAGTAGAAAAACTAAAAAAAAAAGACTCAAGAAACCTCTAGTTTTGGCACTTGTTTTCACAATAATTTTCAATTGAAATTTCAGAACTAGGATTGGTATAAAATAGGCACCAATTATAGAACAAATTTGAGCCAAAACAACAAGCACACTTTCCTTTCACTTTTCTTTTTTTTTTCCTGGACACTGATTTTTCTGCCAACTTGTAATATTTTTCTTATTTTTTCCTTTAATCCAAATCGCTTGGTTCTTTTTTTATAATTTTGTTCCAGATGTCTAGAAAATTCAGTAAAAGTTTCAGCTCAAAAACCGTAGTGACCGATTCCCAGTAATTTATACAAGTTCGTATGTTCAAGCTGCCAGCACCAGCGATTTCAACCTAGAAATCAAGAGTAGTGTTTATGTTGCTTAAGGCTTGGATAGTTACAATTTGTGTTTGCTTATGCTCAATTATCTTGAGTAACACAATTAAAGAGAGCTTAAGACTTATTTTGATTCACAAATCCAGCCACAACTCAGCACCACAACTCAACTTCATCATAGGCATCATGTAGGAAACTTAGAAAGCAAAAAAAAAAGTTCAAGAACAAGACTACCTCTAGGAATTGATTTAGAACATGTTATGAACTAAATAACGTGCATGAATTAGACTCAAAATTCAAAAGATAGGCTAAGAATGACAAGAATACATGAACAAATGTATCTAGAATTCAATCAACAAAATAAAATTCAACACAAACTTAGAACATAATGTGACAATTACTATGACTAAGCATGACTCTAAGACAACATGGATTAAGTGATTTACACTTAGATTTTTGTGTTTTTTTTTCTAATCAATATTTTTGAACAAAATTTAGATCTAAAGGTTCAGCACAAGAATATTATGAATGAAAATTGATAGAACCTAAAATCAATCACAGAAACAAGATTCAAGAGTAGATCTACAAAATTTGAACCATAGAAATGCAAGAACAATTGTAGATCTAAGATTTAATCGGTTTATTTTTTTTGAATCTACTCTAAACAGCACCAAACCACAAGACAATGGAGGATATACATGGAGAATAAGATGAAGAACAAGGAATTAAAGAGAATTCACCGAACAAAAAGATAGAGGAAGCAAAAGAACATCACCTAGATGAAGATGCTCTTGATACCACATGATGCAAGCTCCATTGGAGCTTGTAGGCCTAGGATCTTCTTCATCAATGGATTCCTTTGCTTCTTGGAAGATGAATGGCAGCGGAATGGAGAAAGGGAGAGAGAGAGGAGACGCCACTTCAAGGAGAAGATGAGTCTAGAAGAAGCTCACCACCATAGGAGGCCATGGATAAGAGCTTGGAGGAAGAAGGAGATGAATGAAGGGAGAGGGAGAGAAGAGCACGAAATTTTGTGCTCTAAATGAACTTTGATGATTTGAATATTAAACTTCAGATGCATCTCTGGCCCTAAGAGGGAGAGAAGAGCACGAAATTTTGTGCTCTAAGAGAGCTATGAACTTTGAAGTTTAATTTTCAAATGATCAAAGTTGAAAAAATGCACACACATGACCTCTATTTATAGCCTAAGTGTCACACAAAATTGGAGGGAAATTTGAATTTCAATTCAAATTTCACTTGAATTTGTGGAGCCAAACTTTGGAGCCAAAATTTCACTAATTATGATTAGTGAATTTTAGTTATGGTTCAGCCCACTAATCCAAGATCAATTCCAAGATTCTCCACTAAGTGTGCTTAGGTGTCATGAGACATGTAAAGCATGAAGGAAATGCACAAAGTGTGACTATATGATGTGGCAATGGGGTGTAGTAAGCAAATGCTCACCTCCCCCTCTAAAGTTTAATTGAATTGGGCATCTACCAATTCAATTAAATTTATTTCCAACCACATACATCAAATATTCACTTAGTGCATGTGAAATTACAAAACTACCCCTAATACAAAAACTAGTCTAGGTGCCCTAAAATACAAGGGCTGAAAAATCCTATATTTCTAGGGTACCCTATCTACATTATGGAGCCCTAAATAGAAGGCCCAAATATAATGAAACCTTAATCTAATATGTACAAAGATAAGCGGGCTCATACTTAGCCCATGGGCCTGAAATTTACCCTAAGGTTCATGAGAACCCTAAGGCCTTCTCATGCATCTTTGGCCCAATCTTCTTGGAGTCTTTTATCCGATGCCCTTGCGGGGTAGGATTGCATTAAATACTTGGGACACATTGTTTCAGGTGAAGGAGTCAAAGCAGTGCCGAAAAAGGTTGATGCAATTCTGCAATGGCCATTACCAAAGTCGATTAGAGCCTTTCAGGGGTTCTTAGGATTGGCTGGGTTTTACTGGCGATTCATCAAAGGTTACACTTCATTGGCCGCCCCATTAACACAACTCCCTTTCTATGGACACCTGAAGCCATGGCGGCCTTCGAACAATTAAAGACAGCCATCTCCACAGCTCCGGTACTTGCCCTACCCGATTTTAGCATTCCCTTCGTAGTGGAGACAAATGCTTCAGGTTCTGGCATGGAGGCAGTATTAACACAATCTGATCATTGAATTGCTTTCTTCAGTAAGCAATTTTGTCCAAAGTTGATGGGTGCTTCGACTTATGTGAGAGAGCTTGTCGCCACCATCGTTGTCATTAAGAAGTGGCGCCACTATCTGTTGGGCCACCACTTCTTCATCCTCATTGATCATAGAAGCTTGCGCGAATTGATGACTCAGGCGATTCAAACTCCAGAACAACATAGATACTTGGTGCGATTGTTGGGCTTTGATTATACCATCCAGTATCGAGCAGGAAGAAATAATGTCGTTGCAGATGCATTATCGCATGTTAATGAGGAAGAACCAGCTGAATTTTTTCTCATATCGATGCCTCAATTTGCCTTCCTAGATGATTTGTGAAAAGAGTTGGCAAGTTCAGCCGAATACCAAGAATTGCAAGACAATATCTAGAATGATCTTCCTGAAACATCACAATACACCATTGCAAAGAATCTCATCCTTTGCAAAGGTCGGATATGGCTGCCTTCCGATTGCTCCTTCATCAAGTTATTATTAGCAGAATTTCATCAAACACCAACAGGAGGTCATTTCGGAGTTCAGAAAACTCTCCAAAGACTTCAAGAGAATTTTATGTGGAAGTCTATTCGAGAAGACACAAGAGCATTTGTGGAAGGGTGCACGACTTGTCAGGCGACTAAATATGATAATCGGAAAACAGCAGGCTTGCTTTGCCCTTTACTAGTTCCAGCGAGACCTTGGGAAGACTTATCAATGGATTTTATCAAGGGGCTGCCAGCTTACAAAGGTCATACATGCATCATTGTAGTGGTAGATCGATTTTCAAAAGGTCTTCACTTAGGAATGCTGCCTACTAAGAATACTGCTCATTCAGTAGCCTTGTTGTTCATGGAAATGGTTGGTCGCCTCCATGGTATGCCTCGAAGCATTGTCTCCGATAGAGACCGACTCTTTATAAGCAACTTTTGGAGAGAGCTCTTCTCCCTCAGTGGCACCAAGTTGCGATTCAGTTCTTCCTATCATCCTCAAACCGACGGCCAAACAGAGGTGGCAAATCGCGTGATCGAGCAATACCTTCTAGATTTTGTTCACGAGAAGCCATCAACATGGGGAAGGTACTTGATGTGAGTTGAATGGTCTTACAATACATCCTATCATTCCGCCACAGGAATGACACCATTCGAAGTGACATTTGGAAGGAAACCACCTTCCATTCCTCAATACCTCACAGGGTTTTCTAAGCTGGAAGCCATTGATGACTTGCTGATCGAGGCCGTACCCGAATCAAATAAACATGAAAATGCAGTAACTAGGAAGTGATCCTAGGTTGTTTCCCAACGAGCAGTGACAAACCAAATGTTCATAATATACTTGCAGTAACAGTAACGATTGGGGGGGTTTGTTTGTTTTGTGATTAAGGAGCATAACAAGTAAACTGGAATACGAAACTACTAATATTAAAAACGGGTTGTTTCCTCTGATTCAGAAGCCATTCTCTTATCCTGGGTTATGGAGAATTCGTTCCTGACAGTCAACCACTTAATCCAACCCTATTTCAATTTACTAAGCGAAAATCAACTTAGGGTTTTCAATACGTGATTAGGCACCACATACACCAGTTAGCCCTTCATCCATTAAGCATGAACACAAGTTAGGCTCAGAGGCAATTAATCGAACACGAAGCGTGCACTGATTAATATTCACGAATTTGGGATAACTGGTGAAGGGAAAACTTCCAGGAAACCACATTACAAGCGAAACCTCAAAGAGAGTTGGGCTTCGTCGTCAAAAGGAAACAACACCAGAAAATCTAGCCTTCCATGGATTCAAACAGAAAACACAAATGAAACATGAAGCAGAAACGTAAATGAGACAGAAACATAAATGAAACAGAAACGTAAATGAGAGTAGAAGAAGAAGTAAGAACGAAATTGTAATTAGAAACAGAAAACGTAAAATTGCATTATGTGAACAGTAGCATCAAAGCAGAAAACGTAAAACCCTAAAACAAAAGCTCTGAATAATGAATAGCATAACAGAATAGCCTTCCACGAATCCCAAGGCTGCTATTTAAAAAGAGTCACTCAAAGTCACTGGGCCCTATTACAATACTCTGGCCCAAAACGAAATAAACACTGAACAACATAAAATAAAATTGCGAAATTTCCTAATTAACTACGGTAAGCACTGCTTAATTTGCCCTCTTCAAGTCCATAACCAAAATCCGGATTAAGCCCAATGTTTCATTAATTCCTAAAATTAGATTAAAAACATCAAATTAGCTAAATGAGCCCAAATAATAAAGCTGCCTGATTAATTGACAATTAAGACCAATCAGTAATTAAAATGGTGCAAAAAGGGTTTAGAAAATAGAAGAAAATGATGGCACATCAAAACCCCCCATACTTAGCCTTTTGCACTCCTGGGCAAAATGAAACAAAGAACAAAATCCAAGGATATCAAAGGGAGACAAACAAAAACATTCACATATTTCTCAATGAACATCAAGGAATGAAAGGAATGGGTAACATCTAACATAAGGAGATCCAAAAAGTCAAGACATTCATGAAAATCATCCAAGCAACCCAATCATGGCAAAATAGTTAATCAGCTCAAGAATGAAAAGTGATAAAGCCTCACAAGATATACACTCTATCTCTCAAGTGTCTAGACTACTATTTACCCTCAAAGCACCCATGAAAGCAAACACCACATAAACTTGGCAAGATTCTAAAATTGACAATCAACCCATAAACACAAGCACATGAGGATCAAAAGGTCTTTTAAGGTTGTAATGGGGCCAAGGACAAGGTATGGAAAAATATGGAATAAGTGGCTAAATCCCAAAGGGATAGAGGAGCAATGGGGAATAAGTGCATATTAAGAAAAAAAATAAGAAAATAAAAAGAAATAAAGATAAAATTTAAACATAAAGAGTAGAACCAAGAGTTTCATCATTCTTGTGCCATTTAAGATCTTATTCACTCAACTTTATTGCTTTTCTTTTTCTTTTTTTTTTTTACTCTATAGCCTTTGAGAAACAACATTTCATTCAGCATGTCCAACATTTAACCAATATACAATGTACATCAAGTATGGCCCAAAATACATCATGAAGCATAGCCAACAAAACAAGTTATCCAATGAAACAAAACCCCCCCCCCCCCCCCCCACTTATTCCCAAAACAATTCCAAAGCTCCAAAATTCCTTAAGGATATGGTGATATCATGGTTTTTCATTTAAGGCTTGTAGTGAGCTTCAAAACAGGGAAAGGGAAACAAGGCTCAAAAGGGCTATCAAAGGAATTAATTCAAGGTAAGTCCGTTTGGCTAGAAGCTTATAAGAACAAAATTGCCTCAATCATTTCCAAATATGCATGTGAATTAGGAAGCATCAACAAGAATCAAGCCAAGGCTATTGTGCAAGCAATCAATGGGGCAAAACACACCAAATGATTATGATGATGGATGGCTCAAATTCTCACAAAGGTAAACTCATCACTTTCAAATTGAGCTTTCAAAACTATCATGACATGTAGAGGAGAATCAAGGATTTCAAGTCACAAAATGTCAAGAACTTTTATTTTCAAAACAATTACCCATTTCTTGAACATATCCTATAACTCAAAGAAAAACATGCAAAGTCGTACATGCACACAAAATTGACCCAAAATATTAAACTAAAAATCCGACGAAACTAACAACATTAACAAATTAACACAACTAACAAATTAACAAAACCAACAAAACTAGCAAAACCAAAGAACACTCCCCCCCCCCCCATACTTAAACAACACATTGTCCTCAATGTAGCACAATTAAAAGATTAAAAACAATTAAATCATCAAAGAGAATCAGACAAGTGTAATAAAAGCAAAGAAGGAGATAGGAAAAGAAAAACTCCCTAAGTCATGGTGGAGGAAGAGTAGGGTGGAGTAAGCAAGTCTCTTCCACCACTACATCCACTAAAGAAGGGTTCGTGAGAAATGGCTTAAGTCGATGTCCGTTGACCTTGAAGCTCTTGTTTGTGGAGTCGCTTTTGATCTCAACTGTACCATAAGGAAAAACATTAGTAACAACAAAAGGACCAATCCACTTAGACCTCAACTTACCACTCATGAGTCCAAGCCTAGAATTATACAATAACACTTTTTGCCCAACCATGAAGTCCTTTTTAACTATCATGCTATCATGGAACTTCTTGGTCTTTTCTTTGTAGAACTTGGCATTCTCGTAGGCTTCTAGGCGGATTTCATCTAACTCACTCAGTTGCAACTTTCTTTCCTCACCAGCTTGATCCATAGAGAAGTTGCAAGTCTTCACTGCCCAGTAAGCTTTGTGCTAAATTTCCACTGGAAGATGACATGCCTTTCCAAAGACAACCCGATAAGGAGACATTCCTATGGGTGCTTTGTAGGCAGTCTGATGTTCCCAGAGAGCATCATCAAGCCTGGCACTCCAATCTTTCCTGCTTGGCTGCACAATCTTCTCTAAAATTCGCTTGATTTCCAGGTTAGAAATTTCTGCCTGTCCATTGGTCTGGGGGTGGTATGGTATGGATACCCTGTGTACCACCCCGTACTTTTTAAGCAGGGCATGCATTGTCCTGTTGCAAAAATGGGTTCCTTGATCACTAACAATTGCTTTAGGTACTCCAAACCTGCAAAACAGATTAGACCTGACAAAGTCTGCAACAACTTTAGCATCATTAGTTCTAGTTGGCTTGGCTTCCACCCATTTTGAAACATAGTCAACTGCAAGGAGAATGTAAACATAACCAAAAGAGACAGGAAAAGGAACCATGAAATCTATACCCCAGACATCAAACACCTCACAGAATAGCATAGGTTGCTGAGGCATTTGTTGTCACCATGTAAGTGTATTTCCTGCTCTCTGACACTGCTCACAAGTGCTACAGATCTTCCACGCATCTTTAAAGATGGTGGGCCAATAAAAACCACAATCAAGCACTTTGCGAGCTATCCTTTGAACACCCAGATGACCTCCTGGTGCGGAAGAATGACAGAACTGCAGGACTGAGTCAGTCTCATGATCTGGAATGCATCGTCTAATTACCTTATCACTGCACAATTTCCACAAGTAGGGGTCATCCCAAATAAAATGCTTAGCATCACTTTTAATTTTATCTTTTTGGGCCTTAGATGCTAAGGGAGGAAAAACAGAGGCAACTAAATAATTGACAATGTTAGCAAACCAGGGAGTAGAAAGAGAGTCAGAAATACTATACAGTATATACAAATGATCATCCAGGAAATCATCCCAAATGGGTGAATCCGCATCTGATACACGTTCGATCCGACTCAAATGATCAGCAACTAGATTTTGTGCTCCGCTCCTATCACGGATCTCCAAGTCAAACTCTTGGAGCCAGAGCATCCATCATATCAACCTAGGCTTAGAATCAGCCTTCTTCAACAAGTACTTTAGAGCTGCATGGTCAGTGTAAACAATAATGCGGGTACCAAGCAAATAAGATCGAAATTTTTCAAGAGCAAAAACTATGGCTAGAAGCTCTTTCTCAGTAGTAGTATAATTCGCTTGGGCAGCATCTAAAGTCCTAGAAGCATAATATATCACCCTGGGAAATTTATCAATTTTCTGAGCAAGGACAGCCCCCAATGCATAATTTGATGCATCACACATAATCTCAAAAGGGGTTGTCCAATCGGGTGCCTGGATGATGGGGGTGGTAGTCAGCGCTCTTTTGAGGCAATCGAAAGCCTCTTTGCATCTGTCATTAAAGTCAAACTCCACCTCCTTTTGCAACAAGTTGGACAGTGGAAGGGCTACTTTGCTAAAATCCCTTATAAAGCGCCTATAGAATCCTGCATGACCAAGAAAAGATCGCACCTCTCTCACACAAGAGGGGTAAGACAATTGTGAAATAACAGAAATTTTTGCAGGATCTACTTCAATACCCTTATTGGAAATAATGTGGCCTAAAACTATACCTTGCTCAACCATAAAATGACATTTTTCAAAATTTAGAACAAGGTTAGTTTCAATGCATCTATTCAAAACTTTTTCCAAACTATTCAAACAACCATCAAAAGAGGATCCATATACAGTGAAATCATCCATAAACACCTCTATGCAATTTTCTAAAAAATCACTGAAAATACTAATCATGCACCGCTGGAAGGTACCAGGGGCATTACACAGGCCGAAAGGCATCCTCCTATAAGCAAAAGTGCCAAAGGGGCAGGTGAATGTGGTCTTTTCCTGATCCTCAGGAGCAATAGTAATTTGCATATAACCAGAAAAACCATCAAGGAAACAGTAGTGGGATTTACCTGCCAGGCGTTCAAGCATCTGGTCAATGAATGGCAGGGGAAAATGGTCCTTTTTGGTAACCTGGTTCAGCCTCCTATAGTCAATGCAGACTCTCCAACTATTCTGCACCCGAGTAGGAATCAGCTCCTCCTTCTCATTTTTTATCACTGTGAGGCCGGTCTTCTTCGGGACTACCTGGACGGGACTCACCCATTGGCTGTCGGAGATAGGATAAATGATTCCAGCTTGCAAAAGCTTGGTTATTTCCTTCTTCACTACATCAAGAATCACCGGGTTGAGTCTTCTCTGTGGCTGTCTTACTGGTTTAGCTCCATCCTCTAAATTTATTCGATGCATACATGTGGATGGGCAAATACCAGGAATGTCCGCCAGGGTCCAGCCTATAGCCTTCTTATGCTTCTTGAGAACTGACAACAACTTCTCCTCTTGCTCATCAGCAAGGGAGGCAGATATAATCACTGGAAAACTCTTGCTATCATCCAAGTAAGCATATTTTAAATTTGATGGCAGAGGCTTCAATTCTGGTGTGGTCGGCTGGACAGTGGTAGAAGGAGATGGTTTCTTAGCCATTACCTCATAAAGAAAGTCAGAGGTATGTGTACTTCCTGAAACATGGTTAGTCCTATCTGACTCTATAAAATCAATCTCAAGAGGTAAAACACCACCACCAGGCATGCAATCAATATCAATCTCAGATTCACTCTCAGCATCAAATTCAGACATATGATCAAGTACAATTTCAGACTCGATGCATGAAGAGTGAGAGGCATGCAGATTAGAATAAAGATCAGTCATGCATTATTTCAGCACGAAATACAGAAAGATCTTCAGATGGGTATTTCATAGCATCCAGAATATTAAAATGAACAGTTATACCACCAAACTCCATGGACAGTGTGCCTGCATAAGCATCTATCTTAGTTCTAGCAGTTTTCATAAAGGGTCTACCTAGAATGATGGGAACTGATCCTTGAGAAAATCCATCTTCCATATTCAAGATATAAAAATCAACAGGGAAAATCAGTTCACCAACTCTAACTAAGACATCTTCTATGAAACCAACAGGGTAGGCAACACTTCTATTAGCTAAATGAATTACCACATCAGTTTACTGCAAGGGACCTAGAGATAGAGAATTAAAAATAGACAAAGGCATAACACTAACAGAAGCTCCTAAATCTAGCATGGCATTGTCAAACTTACTATTCCCTATAATACAAGGTATGTTGAATGTACCTGGATCTTTGCATTTTTCAAGAATTTGAGGAACAGATTTACCAATCAATGCGGAGACATTTCTGCCCATGCTAATCCGTTCACTTCCTTTAAGCTTCCGCTTATTAGTGCACAGCTCCTTCAAGAATTTGGCATATCTTGGAATTTGCTTTATTGCATCCAACAGAGGTATGTGTACCTCTACTTTTCTAAACGTTTCCAAGATCTCTTTCTCTGCCTCTTCCATTTTTTTGTTGGAAACTGCTCTTGGAGGGAATGGAAGAGGGGGAATGTGCTGCTTCTGCAAATCAGAATTACCTGTGGAAGAAGATTCACCTGCACAGAAATTGTTAGGTAAATTTTTGTCATCACCTTTTTCTGGAGTAGAGTGAAGTTTGGCAGGTTCATTTGCAGATGAGGAAGGTGCTACGGGTTGAGGTCTTTGACACTGCTTTCCCGACCTCAATGAAATGGCACTGACATTTTTGGGATTTTGGACAGCTTGAGAAGGTAGCTTGTCAGAATTCTGGGACTGTTGTTGATTCAATTGTGTAGCTAATTGTCCCATCTGATTAGTCAAGCTCTGAATGGAAGCTCTGGTCTCTTGCTGAAACTGCATGTTCTGCATAGTCATTTGCCTCACAAGTTCTTCGAGGGAAGGTTGTGGAGGGGCCTCAACTGTTGGCTGTTTCTGGGGTTGTTGCTGTTGTTGGATTGGTGGAGGAATGTATGGTCTGCTTGGGCCAGCAACATTTTGGAAGGAAGGAACAGGCTGCTGTTGTTGTTGCTGAGGGCTGGACCATCTGAGATTAGGGTGATTCCTCCATCCAGGGTTGTATCTGTTGCTGGAGAGGTCATAATTGTTCTGCTGTGGTTGATTTTGCTGTTGAGGTTGAGGAGGTCTATTGTAAATATTTGCAGCATAAGCTTCAGGCTGCTCAATTGCTCCAGGTTGCTGCATGGAAGGGCAAAGGTCTGTATGGTGGTCAGCAGAGGAGCACAAACCACAAACCCTTGCGACAGGTACAGATTTCTGATTCAAGGCCAGCTGGGTTACCAAGTTAACCAATGCATCCAGTTTGCCTTCAAGCTTCTTAGTCTCAGGTGATGCAGCTGAGTTTGTAGCTACCTCATGCACTCCTCTAATGACTATAGCGTCATTTGTGGCGCTAAACTGCTGGGAGTTAGAAGCCATCTTCTCAATTAAATTCCTGGCTTCAGCAGGAGTCATGTCTCCAAGGGCTCCACCACTGGCAGCATCTATCATACTTCTCTCCATATTACTGAGTCCTTCATAAAAATATTGGAGAAGAAGCTGTTCCGAAATCTGATGGTGAGGGCAACTGGCACATAGTTTTTTAAATCGCTCCCAGTACTCATACAGGCTTTCTCCACTGAGTTGTCTAATACCTGAGATATCCTTCCTGATGGCTGTGGTCCTGGAAGCAGGGAAAATTTTTTCTAATAATACTCTCTTAAGGTCATCCCAGCTTGTGATGGACCTTGGAGCAAGGTAATACAGCCAGTCCTTTGCCACTCCCTCTAATGAATGAGGAAAAGCCTTCAGAAATATGTGATCCTCTTGGACATCTGGGGGTTTCATGGTGGAGCAGACAATGAGAAATTCTTTCAAATGTTTGTGCGGGTCTTTACCTGCAAGGCCATGAAACTTTGGAAGCAAATGAATCAGTCCAGTTTTAAGAACATATGGGACATCCTCATCAGGGTATTGGATGCACAAGCTTTCGTAGGTGAAATCAGGTGCAGCCATTTCCCTTAGAGTCCTCTCACGGGGTGGAGGTTGTGCCATGTTCTCAGAATGTGCAAAATCAGAATGCTCAGAATCAGAATGCTCAAAATTATAATGCTCAAGATCAGGATGTTCAAAATCACCAATAACAGAATGCACAGATTCACCAGTAATGGAATGCTCAGAATGATCAAAAGGTATAAAATGATGCCTAACTAATCTATGAAATGTCCTATCTATCTCAGGATCAAAGGGTTGTAAGTCAGATGGATTGCCTCTAGTCATACACTACATTCAGCATGCACACAACTAGTTGCCTTGTCATGTAAATAAAGGTGTAGGTTTGAACTACAGCTACCCTCAAATGATATCCAAATGACTTGAAATTTTGTGAGCAACCTTATAAAATGATTAGAAGATAGCACAAAAAATTTCAGACAAAAATTCAAAGTCTAACTATGAAAACTAAAATTGGTAGGTTAAGAAAAATAAGTGAATAAAACTTGAAAAATAAAAAACTTTTGACAGAATCGCTTTTTTTGGACGATGGAGACCTCAGCCAGCCTATGGCAGTCTGCCACGGCGTAGGAAATTTTTTTCTACCCCAAATGCATATATAATAATTGCGATTCTGATAACCGGAGCAAAAGTTATGGCCGTTTCAAGTTTTGACAAACACAAAATTTGCTAGTTTTTTGGAACTTTCAAATCTGACCAAACTAAAGGCTCTAGCTATTTTTCCCACAAAATATGGATTAAAAGAAGTTACCACAAAAAAATTCAGCCAAAAATAACAACCCTAGCTACTAAAACAAAAAATCACAAATAATTCAGCATGGGTGGTCACTAAAATCCGTCGCTAAGGGATTTCTACTACTACTCTGGTTTGCCGCAAGCAGAAATGGTCGCTAAGTCTGTCGCAAAACACTATTCACAGCAAAACACCCAAAACTGAAACAGGGGAAGCGTTCAATAGGAAAACTGAAACAGAACACACACTAAACGAAATACCAGGACACTAAACAACACTAACACACATACTAACACAATACTAACAATTAAACATAAAACACGAAAGAATTAAACACACAACGCTAGCTATTATGAACCTTTGGACACTGTTCCCCGGCAACGGTTCCAAATTTGATCGAGGCCGTACCCGAATCAAATAAACATGAAAATGCAGTAACTAGGAAGTGATCCTAGGTCGTTTCCCAACTAGCAGTGACAAACAAAATGTTCATAATATACTTGCAGTAACAGTAACGATTGGGGGGGTTTGTTTGTTTTGTGATTAAGGAGCATAACAAGTAAACTGGAATACGAAACTACTAATATTAAAAACGGGTTGTTTCCTCTGATTCAGAAGCCATTCTCTTATCCTGGGTTATGGAGAATTCGTTCCTGACAGTCAACCACTTAATCCAACCCCATTTCAATTTACTAAGCGAAAATCAACATAGGGTTTTCAATACGTGATTAGGCACCACATACACCAGTTAGCCCTTCGTCCATTAAGCATGAACACAAGTTAGGCTCAGAGGCAATTAATCGAACACGAAGCGTGCACTGATTAATATTCACGAATTTGGGATAACTGGTGAAGGGAAAAATGCCAGGAAACCACATTACAAGCGAAACCTCAAAGAGAGTTGGGCTTCATCCTCAATAGGAAACAACACCAGAAAATCTAGCCTTCCATGGATTCAAACAGAAAACACAAATGAAACATGAAGCAGAAACGTAAATGAACAGAAACGTAAATGAACAGAAACGTAAATGAGACAGAAACGTAAATGAAACAGAAACGTAAATGAGAGTAGAAGAAGAAGCAAGAACGAAATTGTAATTAGAAACAGAAAACGTAAAATTGCATTACGTGAACAGTAGCATCAAAGCAGAAAACGTAAAACCCTAAAACAAAAGCTCTGAATAATGAATAGCATAACAGAATAGCCTTGCACGAATCCCAAGGCTGCTATTTAAAAAGAGTTACTCAAAGTCACTGGGCCCTATTACAATACTCTGGCCCAAAACGAAATAAACACTGAACAACATAAAATAAAATTGCGAAATTTCCTAATTAACTACGGTAAGCACTGCTTAATTTGCCCTCTTCAAGTCCATAACCAAAATCCGGATTAAGCCCAATGTTTCATTAATTCCTGAAATTAGATTAAAAACATCAAATTAGCTAAATGAGCCCAAATAATAAAGCTGCCTGATTAATTGACAATTAAGACCAATCAGTAATTAAAATGGTGCAAAAAGGGTTTAGAAAATAGAAGAAAATGATGGCACATCACCTGCTCAACCAGAAGGAAGAAGTTTTTGAGCTATTATGCCAGAAGCTACTTAAAGCACAAGAAAGGATGAAGGTACAGGCTGATAAACATAGAAGAGATGCAGATTATCAGGTGTTGGAAAAGGTGTGGGTCAAGGTTGATAAACAAGAAAGGAAGAAGTTTTTGAGCTGTTATGCCAGAAGCTACTTAAAGCACAAGAAAGGATGAAGGTACAGGCTGATAAACATAGAAAGGATGAAGGTACAGGCAGACGTCAACCACTGGGGAACCCTATTCAAAGCTAGGGAAGCGATACTTTGGGCCCTTTGAAATAACGGAGAAGATGGGCAAGGTTGCATATCAATTGAAGCTTCCAGATGATCCAAAAATTCACCTGGTATTCCATGTTTCTATTCTCAAGAAGTTGGTCGATAAAGGAGAGCAGTTGATTGGCATGGACTTACCTCCATTGGAAGACACGAGCGCTCCAATGGCCAAACCATTAGCGGTAGTCACTTCTAAAGTTGTTCCGTCGAATGCAGGGCCTAGGCGCATGGTTCTGGTTCAATGGCAGAACGAACCATTGGAGGAAGCCTCTTGCGAAGATTGGTCAGTCCTTAAAGACACCTACCAGCTTGAGGACAAGGTGGTATTCGAAGAGGAGGGTAATGTTATGTATAAAAGTGACCAAGGCGTTCAAGGGGCTCAAGAGGAGGAGCATAGAAGGGATCGACACAAGCGCGAGAGTATTCTTCCAGCACACTTGAAGGATTACATACACTATTAGGAAGATGGTTAGAGCTCATGTACGTAGAATAATACAAGTTGTATTGTAGTATATGAGTTAGTTGCAAACACGGTTATGGTAGTTAAGCGGTTAGGAGCTAGCCATGTCTATAAAAGCTGAACCATGTATTGAGAAAAGGCATATGAATAATAAAACCAGAATTCCCTCTTCTTCTTCCTCGAGTTTCTCTCTCTTTCTTGAATTCTCTCTTCTTTCTTGTTCTTCTTTCTCAAGTTTGTGAAGGAAGATTCTGGAGATTGCTTGAGTCTCAAACCATCAAGTAACAAGAGCTTCATTCCTAGACGATTCTTTGGATGAGGACAAAGTTATAGGTGATCATATTCACATTACTCAAAATGTGATGATGGGTAACCATCTCTGGCATCTCTAATTTAGATTGCAAAGGAATTTCTATCTTTCAATAACTTCCAGACAGTAACACCAAAATAAATTCTCCAACTAAAAGAACCTTGACCCACATTTTCATATAGTGCCAAAATAGATTAAAAAGTTAGTAAATGTTTGGCATCTCATCGGATCAAATTTTATAGCCTCTACATGTTTAACCTTGTTATGCCATGAATTTCTCTTTTAACGCACAAGGCAAATAAAATACCAAACTCACACTTAGTCTCTGTGGCTTCTACCTCATCTTTGATCAAATATTTGTAAACACGTAAACAAGCAATCAGCATGCAGTTTATCAATGAGAGTAGCATAAGAATACTTCTTGTTTACTATTTTTTGTTGGAAAAAAAATATCGCTTTGAATTAGATAAAGACCAATATTATAAGTTACCAAAAAACCCAATGCATTACTTAGAAAGCTATGCCTGACTTGATCCACATTTTCATGAAAAAGAAATAAAGTTTGGATTTAACATTATTAACTTTTTGTCCAGATGTTGAAAGCGTATCCTTAATCACATTCACATGATGGTCAAAGCCTCTGGCACCAATATTTTAGCATCAGCAAAAAATAAAAAAGAGATCTTTGGTCCATTTCTGCCCATAGATATCGGAATCCAATTACCTGTATTCCCCTTAGCCAACATGCAATCTGCAAATCTTTCAATCGAAAAAAGTGAAAGAGAATCACCTTGGTTAATGCCTAACATAAATATTATCTTTGACAGTAAATGCCTGAGTGTCCTACCCAATCCGTCTGACTTCAATTTATTCATGCTTCAGACAGGGTAAATTAAGTCCTCTTTGTTAAATATGTTTATTTAGTTTCCACAAGCTTGGCTGCATTGTGCAAAGTTTATAAAAAGCTTGGCTGCATTGCACAAGAATTGAAGTTAGTCTTAAAAGCTACTAATGAAAAATACAAGTCCATGGTTGATGAGGCATGACATGAGACAGCTTCAAGGCAAAGTGAAGCTAAGTGTGTTGTTTGCTGTCCAAACAGACAACTTCATGACATGAGACAGCTTCAAGAAAAAATAACTAGTCTACTTCCCACTCAGTTCTACTACTAGTCAACACTTACTTTGCTTGTTGTCCAAATTCTTAGGTGATTAAAATAATAATCACCATCATGTAGAATGTTATGTTAATAATAAATACTAATTGGACTGCAATATTAGAGTTGGACAAATACCTCAATGAACTTTCGAAAACCATAGCCTAGAGGAGATCCATGATACAAAGCATGAGTGCACCCGATAGAAAGCATCAATATTCTGAAAATGGCATTCAAGTAAGCATTAGTTAGGAAATTAGCATCTAGAATACAAAGCTTAGCCAATGAGAGAAACTAATGTAGTCCTTCTAAGATGAGTTCTTTGTAAGATAAGTTGAGATTTGACCAAACAAGTATACATAGTCGTTCTTGGTCAGATCCCCAGTTCAATCTAATTTTGAAAACTAAGCAGCTTGTTAGAATCCCAAGTTAGAAAATAATGTTACAAATAATGTACCTATACAAAGGGAATTTGCTGCCACTTATTCATATAAAATCCTGAAACAAATTTAAATTGAGTAAAATACAACAGTTTGAGTTAGATACTTCGGAAGTTCATGATGTAACTCCTTATATCAAAGACCTTAATGTGAGGGCACCAAGGATGAAACTCTTTACAACTGGATCAAGGGACTTTTATACCATGTGAACGACCAACTCTCTTAAAAGCTTAACTTATATGTTTTTATTGTTAGACTAAACCTTTTAACCTGTGATTTTGTAAACTACAAATGAAACACAAGTCATTAATAAAATGCGGAAAATAAAAATTAAGTCATACCTCCAGCCATTGTCATGAAGTGTTGTCTTGTTTTGGTTCTTCCAAGCTCTCTCTCTTTCTCTCTCTAGATGGTGTATCAAAATGAATTCAAAGAGATGAGCTCAAGGACCAAATACATGTGCTATATATGGAATTCTACCATCAAGAATGCATTCAGTAGCCATTACCACTCATTATTGGTTTTTATAATTTATTAGTGGCCATTACCACCCATTAACAGCCATTCAATTTGGATTCCAAAACTGACGAGCGTTTCAATTTTTCAAAATGTTAGGACTAGAAATTATTACATTCTCCTACTTGGTCCAAACATTTTGACTTAATGCTCAATCTTCTTAAGAAATGAATATATGAATTATAGTGATAGTTCCTCTTGTAACGAGTAATATCATCCATGTATTACAATATGCTCAATTTCCCAAGTAGTACACTCAAAGTGGTAATAAAACTTAATGAATAAACCCAATGTTTATTCTTGGTCCAAAACATAATTTTTTTCAAATACATCAATGTGCACCTAAATATGAGAAAATATCACAATATAAAAGTTTCAATTTCAACATATAAGTATACAATCATAAAGTGGACCCAAGTCCCATTCTTTCTACATGATCCTTAAATTTAAACGATGGCATGCCCTTAGTTAAAGGATCAGCGATCATCAACTCAGTGCTTATATGCTCAATGACCACTTTCTTGTCTTTTACTCTTTCTCTAATGGCTAAGTACTTAATGTCGATGTGCATACTTCGACTTCCAGTTTTTTTGTTCTTAGCCATAAAGACAACAGTTGAGTTATCGCAGAAAATTCTCAAAGGCCTTGAAATAGTATCAACTATCTTCAACCCATAAATGAAACTTTTAAGCCATACACCATGTGATGTAGCCTCAAAACAAGAGACAAACTCAACTTCCATGGTAGAAGTAGCAGTCAAAGTTTGCTTAACACTCCTCCATGAAATAGCTCCACCGACCATCATGAAAATGTACCCAGATGTTGATCTATGAGAGTCAACACAACCAGCAAAGTCTGAGTCTGAATAAACCAATCACATCTAGATTATTTGTCTATGTATACATAAGCATGTAATCTTTGGTCCCTTGAAGGTACCTCAGGACTTTCTTAACAGCTCTCCAGTGGTCAATACCTGGATTACTCTGATATCTTCCTAACATTCCAACTGCAAAAGCAATGTCAAGCCTTGTGCATACTTGAGCATACACGAGGCTTCCAACAACTGAAGCATAAGGAATTTTTTTCAGTTGTTCCCTCTCAAAGTCATTCCTTGGACTTTGGTTCAAATTAAACCTATCACCCTTCACAATGGGAGCAACACTTGGTGAACAATCTTTCATTTGAAATCTCTCTAGAATTTTGTTAATATAGGTTTCCTGTGATAGACCCAAAATACCTCGAGATCTATCTCTATGAATCTTAATGCCGATGACATAAGATGCATCACCCATATCCTTCATGTCAAAATTCTAAGAGAGAAATTGTTTCACCTCATGTAGCAAACCCCAATCATTGGCTGCAAGTAAAATATCATCTACATATACAACAAGAAAACATATTTTACTCCCATTGACCTTGTGGTATATGCATTGATACATGGGGTTTTCATCAAAACCAAATGAAGAAATCATCCCATGAAAATTAAGGTACCACTGACGGGGAGCTTGTTTTAAACCATATATAGATTCATTAAGCTTGCTAACCAAATGTTCACCATTATTACAGGAGAAACCTTCAGGTTGTTTCGTATAAACCTCCTCCTCTAAATCACCATTAAGAAAAGTTGTTTTCACATCCATTTGTTGCAAATCAAGGTCAAAATGAACAACTAATGTCAAGATTATACGAAGAGAATCTTTCTTAGATACTAGAGAAAAAAGTCTCTTTGTAATCTATTCCTTCCTTTTAAGTAAATCCCTTAGCAACAAGTCTTGCCTTGTATCTCTCAATGTTGCCTAATGAATCTCTTTTGGTCTTAAAGACCCATTTACATCCAATGGCCTTTCCCCCATTAGGCATCTCTACAAGGTTCCAAACTTTGTTACTCTGCATGGAATTCATCTCATCCTTCATGGCATCATACCATAAATTTGACTTTTTACAACTCATGGCTTGATCAAAAGTTTCAGGATCATTTTCAGCTCAAATATTATAGTCAGATTCTTGCAAATATACAATATAATCACTAGGAATAGCTGATTTTCTTACTCTAGTTGACCTTCTTAATGTTGTGTCGCAACATGCCCTTTTGCGGGCGAGTGAGGGCGAGGCTCACGGGTGTGCTTTCCAAAGGAGGAAAGATGCGCGGAGTCGCCACCAACGTTTATTTGTGGGAAACGTCGGAAAAACCGAAGGAAACCGTTCGAAATGAAAATTCTAAGTTCGGGAGTTGTATTTACGTTTGAGGAAGGTATTAGCACCTCTTACGTTTGTCTCAAAGGACAACATCCTATTTTTCAGAATTGTGGAAATTGTGTTATCTTAACTTTTAGTTCTTTTTATTTTTTGAGGTCGACAAAAGCGGGGCTCTTGCTCCTACGTACCCTCCATCAAAGAGGAAATCAGACCTACGTAGTTCTTCTTTAAAGGTGAATCAAGCGATTCTTTTACTTGAAAGGTGATCACTTAAAGGTGTTGGGCCTTTAAAAATGATCCATTTAACTTGGTAAGAAAAAGCTGAGATAAAACTTTCAAATCCATTTTTTAGTGATTTTTGGTGGACGAGCTTGACTTGGCGAATTGATTTTAGCCTTAGTTTCGCTTTAGTTATTAGTCAATTCAATTAAGAATGAGAAATCTCAAAGAGAAAACGTCCGATCGATTTTTCCGCTTCATTTTACTAAAAGATATTTTTTATTATTATATTATTATTTTACCTCTTTTTTTATTTCCAACGTGGTTACGGCACGACCGAACGGTCGGAATTCATTTTAACCGAAATTAACGGATGATACAATTCAAATGATCGGTTGAAATTTATTTTATTTTTAGATTAGGCGCGAAATGACTTAAATAAATGACTGAAGCACGTCAAAAGGGGGTACGGAAAGTAAATGAAACGAGAATAAAAGTACACAAAACAAATGGGGACCACCACGGGTACATAGAATGAATTGAAAAACTCGATTTGGAAACCTACCCATTGAAGAACGAAGAACAGATGAAGAACGGTGAATAACGGAGGAAAACCTTCACGGATTTGCTTACGGAAACATCTCGGAAGCGTTACGGAAGCTCCTCAGCTTGGATTTTCTTCACGGAAACAATTTTTTTCACCAAAAACAGCTGAAATACCTCACCAGGGGCCTCTCTGATCCTTAGAACAGCCCCCTTCAACCTATTTATAGGAAAAAGGGGGAGGAGGTTGCTGCCCAGCTCGCCCAGGCGAGCTGGGTTACTTTCTCCAGAAGCAATCCAGCTTCAAAAAAACATTCTGGAAGGCCCAATTCAAAATTTCGAAATTGCTATTTGCACCCCCCAATTTTGATAAGTTCACCCCCTCTCTTTCGTAATTTACGGAAAAGTTAAGGAAGCCTTATGAAAGCTTATAGGACTTGATTTTCTTCTT
Organism: Glycine max; assembly: GCF_000004515.6. Lineage (NCBI taxonomy): Eukaryota > Viridiplantae > Streptophyta > Magnoliopsida > Fabales > Fabaceae > Glycine > Glycine max. The sequence continues at coordinate 17,185,626 of NC_038246.2, read as the reverse complement.
TTTTCCTCTTCCCTCTCACCCGTATTAAGTTAAATATGCTTATTTAGGGTTATGGGAATTTTACGGAAGCATTACGGGTGTCCCGGAAGCCTCGAAATCCCATTTTTCAACAAAACGGGGGGTGTGGTGGCCACCTAGCTCGCCCAGGCGTGCTAGGTTGCTTCAACCTTAAGCAAGAAATTGCCCAGAAACCTCTACAAGGGCCCAGATTCGAAAATTACTATTTGCACCCTCTATTTTACTAAATACACCCCCCTTTACCTTTTTTGGTGTTTCTTTTTCCGAAACGTTACGAAACTTTACGAATTTCGTAATGATACTTATTTTCCTTCCGCAAGGTTACGAATCCTTACGGATTATGTATTTACTCTTTTTTAGCTTTCGAAGAAGTTACGAAAACTCACGGATTGCGAGAAACACCTCCTTTCGATTTCCGTCACATTACGGAATTTTCACGGATCGCGTAAGCCTGCTTCCTTTTGATTTTCGGCACGTCTCAGGACTTCACATATTGTACAACAAAGGGTGCCAAGTATCTCGAAGCGGCCAATCAAAGGTTGTATATCATCAAATAATAACCCCCGGACAAAATTAGGGTATGACATGTTGCATCAACATTTTCTTGGGGATCATGTTGTTCAACTGGTTGTTCATCATTTTCATGAATTTGATGATCAGCTTGTTATACTAGATTATCAACAACAGTTTGTGGAATGCCAATCATGTGTTGTTCATCATCCCTTTGAACTTGAGGGAGACAAACGAAATACGAACATAGTAGCAACGACAAAACGAACTTGAACAATCAACAAAATACAAACAAAGTAGCATCGACAAAACGAACTTGAACAATCAACGAAAATAAATGAAATTGACAATCAATGAAAATGACAACAGAACCTGTATCAAGAGCCGAAGCTCTGATACCAGATGCCTACCTGGACTGGGAAATGAAGATTGAGCATGTATTTGCCTACAATGACTACACTGAAGAGCAGAAAGTCGAGCTAGCAGTAGCTGAATTCTTCGACTATGCCCTTGTTTGGTGGCATAAAAACCAGTGAGAAATGCTGAGAGAGGAACGACGAGAGGTAGATACATGGACTGAGATGAAAAAGGTGATGAGAAAAAGGTATGTGCCCACTAGCTATAACAGAACCATGCGACAGAAACTCCAAAGGATGTCCCAAGGGAATTTAACTGTGGAAGAGTATTATAAAGAGATGGAAATGGCATTAGTGAGGGCCAACATCGAAGAGGAATCCAAAGACACAATGGCTCGTTTTCTGAATGGTCTAAACCCTGAAATAAGAGATGTTGTTGAATTACAGGAGTATGCGGAGTTGGATGACTTGCTACATAGGGCACTCCGGGTTGAACAGCAAATTAAAAGAAAAAGTGCAGCAAGGAGGAACTCACGCAATACTTACAACCAGAATTGGGCCAATAGATCCAAGAAGGAGAGAGGTAATTCGTCCAGCCCAGCAGCAACATCCCCACATGGAAAGTCAGCAGCGTCCAGTGTAGGTGGAAGCAAACATAACACCTCCACTTCTTCATCCAATACTGGAACCAAAAACATAAAATGCTTCAAATGCCTAGGCAGAGGACATGTTGCTTCTCAATGTCCAACCAGGAGGACCATGACCATGAAGGATGATGGAGAAATCACTAGTGAGTTTGAAATCAGTGAAGAAGAAATGGAAGAAGAAGAGTATGAGGAGGAAGCTATGCAGGGTGATATGCTGATGGTGAGAAGCCTGTTGGGAAATCAGATGCAGCCCACTGGATGACAATCAAAGAGAAAATATTTTCCACACCAGGTGTGTAATTAATGGTAAGCTGTGCTCTTTAATTGTTGATGGAGGAAGCTGTACCAATGTTGCAAGTTCCACATTAGTGACCAAACTGAATTTGGAAACTAAGCCCCATCCTAGACCATACAAACTTCAGTGGCTTAGTGAAGATGAAGAGGTAAAAGTGACTCAACAGGTTGAGGTGTGTCTCACCATTGGGAGATATAATGATAAGGTGCTGTGTGATGTGGTCCCAATGGAAGCGACCCATGTGCTGTTAGGAAGACCGTGGCAGTATGATACCAAGGCAGTGCATGATGGCTTCACCAACAAAATCTCTTTCAAGCAAGCTGACAAGAAGATTGTTCTCAAACCGTTATCTCCTCAAGAGGTTTGTGAGGATCAGATAAAAATGAGAGAAAAGAAAAAGAGTGAGACACTTGAGAGGAAAAAGAGTGAGACACTTGAGAAGGAAAAGAGAGGAAAGAAAAAGAGTGAAACACTTGAGAGGGAAAAGAAGAAAACAAAAAGAGTGAAACACTTGAGGGCAAACAACTTTATTTAGCAACAAAAAGGGAGGTAAGGAGGGTGCTTTGTGCGAGACAACCCCTCTATTTATTGTTTTCTCAACGTCAGATGTTGCATGCTAACCCAATTGATGAATTTAAATTGCCTTCTAGTATTAGTCTCTTCTGCAGGATTTTGATGATGTGTTTCCAGCAAGTGTACCAGATGGTTTGCCACCATTGAGGGGAATTGAGCATCACATTGATCTCATTCCAGGAGCGTCCTTGCCCAATCGGCCAGCTTATAGGAGCAACCCACAAGAAACTAAGGAGATCGAAAGGCAAGTGTCCGAACTCCTGAGCAAAGGTTGGGTGAGAGATAGTATGAGTCCTGCGCTGTACCTGTCATTCTAGTACCCAAGAAGGACGCTCATGGAGGATGTGTTCTGATTGTAGAGCCATAAACAACATCACCATCAAGTATAGGCACCCAATCCCCAGGTTAGATGATCTTCTTGATGAACTGTATGGTGCATGTGTGTTTTCTAAAATTGATTTGAAAAGTGGCTATAATCAGATTAGAATCAGAGAGGGAGATGAATGGAAAACTGCCTTTAAACAAAATATGGTTTGTATGAGTGGATGGTTATGCCATTTGGTTTGACTAATGCACCTAGTACTTTCATGAGATTGATGAACCATGTTTTAAGGGAATTTATTGGGAAATTTGTGGTGGTGTACTTTGATGATATTCTTATCTATAGCACTAGTCTTGATTTGCATGTTCAACATTTGCAATCTGTTTTAAGTGTGCTTAGGAAAGAAAAATTGTATGCCAACCTAGAAAAGTGCTCCTTTTGTACTGATCATGTGGTGTTTCTGGGTTTTGTTGTTAGTGCTGAGGGAGTACGGGTGGATGTGGAAAAGGTTAAGGCCATCCAAGAATGGCCAACACCTAAGACCGTTAGTGAGGTGAGGGGATTTCATGGTTTAGCAAGTTTCTATAGGAGATTTGTTAAGGATTTTAGTACATTGGCTGCACCCTAACTGAAGTTGTTAAGAAAAATGTGGGTTTCAAATGGGGTAAGAAACAAGAAGAGGCCTTTGCTGCCCTCAAGCATAGGTTAACTAATGCACCCATTCTTGCTATGCCTAATTTTGCAAAATCATTTGAAATTGAGTGTGATGCGTCAATTGTGGGTTTGGGGCTGTTTTGTTGCAAGAGGGATCATCCAATTGCTTATTTTAGTGAAAAGTTAGGAGCCGCTGCCCTTAATTATTCAACTTATGATAAGGAATTGTATGCTTTGGTTAGAGCTTTACAAACTTGGCAGCATTACTTTACCCAAAGAGTTTGTCATCCATAGTGATCACGAGTCCTTAAAATACTTAAAAGGTCAAGGAAAGTTAATAAGAGGCATGCTAAGTGGGTAGAGTTTTTAGAGCAATTTCCATATGTCATCAAACATAAAAATGGGAAAGGGAATGTAGTGGCTGATGCGCTGTCTAGGAGACATGCTTTACTTGCTATGCTTGAAACTAAACTGTTTGGTCTCGAGTCTTTGAAAGACATATATGAGCATGATGTGGACTTTGCTGAAATTTTTGCTGCATGTGAAAAGTTTTCTGAAAATGGTTACTATAGGCATAATGGATTCTTGTTTAAAGCAAATAAATTGTATGTGCCTAAGTGTTCCATTAGAGAGTTGCTTGTGAGTGAATCACATGAGGGGGTTTGATGGGTCACTTTGGGGTTCATAAGACCCTAGAAATTCAGCAAGAGCATTTCTTTTGGCCTCATATGAGGCATGATGTGCATAAGTTTTGTGATAATTGCATTGTGTGTAAAAAGGCTAAATCTAAGGTTAAACCTCATGGATTGTATACTCCTTTGTCTGTTCCTGAATATCCTTGGACTTACATATCTATGGACTTTGTTTTGAGGCTGCCCAAAACCAAGAATCGAAAGGCTTTTGTGTTTGTTGTTGTTGATAGGTTTTGTAAGATGGCACACTTCATACCTTGCAAGAAAGTGGATGACGCTTGTCATGTGGCTGATTTGTTTTTCAAAGAAATAGTGCAGCTTCATGGATTACCGAGGAACATTGTCAGTGATAGGGATGCAAAATTCCTTAGTCACTTTTGGAGGACCTTGTGGGGCAAGATTGGTACTAAATTGTTGTTTTCTACTACTTGTCACCCACAAACTGATGGTCAAACTAAGGTAGTCAATAGGACTTTAGGCACACTGCTTAGGACTGTTTTAAAGAAAAATCTTAAATCTTGGGAAGCATGTTTTCCTCATGTTGAGTTTGCTTATAATCGGGTTGTCCATAGCACAACTAATTGTTCACCATTTGATATAGTGTATGGATTTAATCCTTTGACTCCTCTTGATTTGTTGCCTATGCCTAACATTGCAATGTTTAAGCATAAGGACACACAGGCTAAAGCTGAGTATGTGAAGAAGCTGCATAAGCAAGTGAAGGCTCAAATTGAAAAGAAAAATGCGAGCTATTCAAGGCAAGCCAACAAAAGCAGAAAGAAAGTCGTGCTTGAACCAGGTGATTGGGTTTAGGTACACCTGAGGAAAGAGAGTTTCCCAGAACACAGGAAGTCCAAGCTTCAACCTAGAGGAGACAGACCATTCCAAGTGTTGGAGAAGATCAACGACAATGCCTACAAGATTGACCTGCCTAGTGAGTATAATGTAAGTACCACTTTCAATGTGTCTGATTTGCCTCCTTTTGATGTAGATGGATGAGCCTTGGATTTAAGGACAAATCCTTTTCAAGAAGGAGGGAGTGATGAGGACACAACTAAGGGCAAGGACCATGAAGCACTTGAAGAGCTCATGACCAGAGGCAACTTAAACAGCCAACACAGTGATGAGGACACAACTAAGGGCAAGGACCATGAAGCACTTGAAGGGCCCATGACCAGAGGCAGACTTAAATAGGCCAACACGTCATAGAGACAAGGCTGGTCATTTGTATAGCTGTCATTGATGATGATTGAAGGCCCATGTTTCCATAATTTTTATTTTATTTTATTATTAATTATTGCAATTAAGGACTTTATTCGTTTAGGGTTTGGTGTTGTGGCTAAACCTATGCCTTTTCAACTGCACCAATTTAATTCATTTTAGGGTTTCGTGAACTATATATATTTCGTCAAAATGAATGAAGGCACTTTTGGCATCCTTTTCAATTACGTGAGGAAGTTTCTCTCAAGGTTCCTGTTGAACCAAATTCTGACTTATCAAGGTTGATTCCTTATGGTGTCACCGTGACTTATCTTCCATCTCTGGAAGTGGCGACCCTCTCCGTCAACATTCCTGTATCAAAAGTTTCGCCCCGTAAGGTTCACTTCAGGTATGAATTACAACCAATCTTTCAGTTGACGTGGAAGGTTGACACTCTATATAATCAATTTCAAACCTAAGTCCCTCAATTGATCACTCCCACTGATCAATCATTTTCAATAAATTGGCATTTCTTGATTCCACAATCCTAGTAATATGATGTGGACAATAAAACCTATAACCTTTAGACCTTTCGGCATATCCAATGAAATACCCACTAATGTCCTCGGGTCAAGTTTCTTCTCTTGTGGGTTATATATTCTCACCTCAGACGGACAACCCCAAACGCGCATATGTTTCAAACTCGGTTTCCAACCTTTAAACAACTCAAAAGGTGTCTTTGGGACAGCCTTGGTTGGAACACGATTTAATATATACACTGCCGTCTTTAGTGCTTCAGCCCACAAGGATTTAGGAAGATTGGAGTTGCTAAGCATACTCCGCACCATGTCCAATAATGTTCGGTTCCTTCTTTCTGCCACACCATTCTGATTTGGAGAACCAGGCATAGTGTATTGGGCAACAATCCCATGTTCTTGAAGAAACTTTGCAAAGGACCAGGTGCTTGTCCATTCTCAGTATATCTGCCATAGTATTCTCCACCTCTATCTGATCTCACTATTTTTATTTGCTTGCCACATTGGTTCTCAACTTCAGCCTTAAAGACTTTGAAGGCATCCAATGCTTCGTATTTTTATGAAGCAAATAAACATTCATATATCGTGAATAATCATCTATAAAGGTGATAAAATATTTCTGACCACGTGCATCCATATCTGGACAACAAATATCAGTATGAATTATTTCTAATATGCTTGAACTCCTGTTAGCACCTTTCTTAGACATGTTGGTCTGCTTACCCTTAATGCAGTCCACACAAGTCTTAAAGTCAGCAAAATCTAGAGTATTGAGTACCCCATCTTTCACTAACCTTTTAATCCTCTCAATGGAGATATGTCCTAATCTCCGGTGCCATAACATAGAGGAATTCTCATTAATATTACACCTTTTAATACCAGTTTGAACATGCATAGAACTATAAGTGGCATATTTTGTAAACCAAGAAGATAAAGACCATCAGACAAGATACCATTCCCAACACATTCAGAATTATAAAATAACTCAAATGATGTGTCTTTGAAATTAAAGGAATATCCAAACGGTACAAGTCTTGAAATAGAAATCAAGTTTCGGGAAAAACTTGGTACATAAAAGTCCTTTCTAATTTTAAAATAAAGCCACTACTTAAAGTCAAAATGCAAGTTCCAATGGCCTCCACATGTGAGCCTAGCTTATTGCCTGATAAAATGCTTTGCTCACTTCCCACTGGTTTCCTTAGGTTTTGCATACCCTGTAAAGAATTTGCAATATGAATAGTAGATCCAGAATCAATCCACCAGGTGTTAATATTAACACTAACCATATTAGATTCATAACATACTAATGAGATTGATTTACCTTTCTTCTCAAGCCATTTCTGGAATCCGGGCAATTCTTCTTCATGTGTCCCTTCTTCTTGCAAAAGAAACACTTTGCCACCTTCTTAATATCAGCTTGAGGTGGTATTTTACCATTCCCTTCTGATTAGCTTGAGACTTAATTGCTTTGTTCTTCCCATAAGCAGTAGTCAGCAATGCACTCTCACCCATCTCCATTACAAGCCTTTCTTCTTCCTGAACACACATGGTCATTAATTCATTGATAGACCATTTATCTTATGTGTGTTGTAGGAAATCTTAAACGGCCATATTCATGCGGAAGGGTGTTCAAAATGAAATGCACTAGGAAGGACTCAGACATATCAACCTCTAGTTTCTTAAGTTGAGCTGAAATATCTCGCATTTCCATCAGACAAGATACCATTCCCAACACATTCAGAATTATAAAATAACTCAAATGATGTGTCTTTGAAATTAAAGGAATATCCAAAAAGGTACAAGTCTTGAAATAGAAATCAAGTTTCGGGAAAAACTTGGTACATAAAAGGTCCTTTCTAATTTTAAAATAAAGCCACTACTTAAAGTCAAAATGCAAGTTGTAATGGCCTCCACATGTGTGCCTAGCTTATTGCCTGATAAAATGTTTTGCTCACTTCCCACTGGTTTCCTTAGGTTTTGCATACCCTGTAAAGAATTTGCAATATGAATAGTAGATCCAGGATCAATCCACCAGGTGTTAATATTAACACTAACATATTAGATTCATAACATACTAATGAGATTGATTTACCTTTCTTCTCAAGCCATTTTTGGAATCTGGGGAAATTCTTCTTGATGTGTCCCTTCTTCTTGCAAAAGAAACACTTTGCCACCTTCTTAATATCAGCTTGAGGTGGTATTTTACCATTCCCCTTCTGATTAGCTTGAGACTTAGTTGGTTTGTTCTTCCCATAAGCAGTAGTCAGCAATGCACTTTCACCCATCTCCATTACAAGCCTTTCTTCTTCCTGAACACACATGGTCATTAATTCATTGATAGACCATTTATCTTTATGTGTGTTGTAGGAAATTTTAAACGACCCATATTCATGCAGAAGGGTGTTCAAAATGAAATGCACTAGGAACGACTCAGACATATCAACCTCTAGTTTCTTAAGTTGAGCTGAAATATCTCGCATTTTCATGATGTACTCACGCACACCTTTCACACTGGTGAGCTGAAGAGAAGAGAACTTCATGATCAAGGTGCTTGCTAAAGTCTTATCTAAAGTGATGAACTCGTCATCAATGGCCTTAATAAAATCTCGGACCTTTTCATGCTGGTCAACAGAACCACGTATCCCAGCCGAGATTTTGGTCTTAATGAACATCACGCTGAGCCAGTTGGATCACTCCCACCGCTCATATACCGCAACGTCAGCTGAGCTACTTTCATTAGTGATTGGAGGTGGTTCGTCTTTCCTTATAGCATAGTCTATGTCCATCATATTGAATATTATAAAAACTAATAGTTTGAGAAGCTGCAAAATTCAAAGGCTTATCTCAAAATTTGAGGCATACTAATCTTAATTGTATCTTTTACCAATGTAAACATACCATAAAATGGAATCTTGTGACATAAAAATTGTCTGTGGGCTAAATTTTTAATTCAACAAGAAAAAAATTAAACCTTATGATAAAATAATCGAATTACATGCTTAAATTTATGATTTACGGGTACAACATGAAAATAATTTAATTTCTATCGCAAATATTTACTTTATGATAAAATCGGCAAATTATACATACCTCATGATGCCTGTGGGAAAACCATGAAAAATAATATGTCATTTTATCCCAATTAATTATACAAATATAATAAACATTCTTGTGGAATAAAAATCATTATATAAGTATAATTAATTACAATATTATGTCTAATTCCTTATATGATCTTTAACCAAGTTAATATATAATTTTAATCAAAATATAGATGTTGTGGCTAGTCCATAATTAATCAAAATTATAAAGATCACTAAGACATAAAACTTAATTATATGAGAATAAATCATATTATCATTTCAAGATTAAGATATAATATAATTATGAATAAGATTCTCATATAATTTCATAATTGAAACATAATATTTGATTTCATACATATATGCATAGAATAAAATTTTCCAGAATATATTCATGCATAAATTAAATCAAAATTCCATAAATTGTAAAGCAGACTAAGTATATAAGGTATGAAAACGATTGCATATCAAAAAGGCTTTAGTGATTTAGTGGTTTGCACATATTACAACATTCTACACGAGTTTAACACCCATCTAGCCCAGTGTTTTTTTAACACTATTCATCATCTTCAACCTCTAGCGGGTCAAACCTGGCCCATATGCAAACCCGGTTTGTTCTCAGAGCCAATTGTGGCTCTGATACCAAATGTTAGAAACACAAGTCATTAACAAAATGTGAAAAATAAAAAATAAAAAATAAATCATACCTCCAGCAATTGCCATGAAGAGTTGTCTTTTTTTGGTTCGTTCAAGCTCAGGTACCAAATACATGTGCTATATATATAGGCATTCTACCATCAAGAATGCATTTAGTAGCCATTACCACTCATTAATTCATTAGTGGTCATTACCACACATTAACAGCCATTCAATTTGGCTTCCAAAACTGACGAGCGTTTCAAATTTTCAAAATGTTAGGACCAGAAATTGTTACATTTATACGTAAATAAAACTCAAAGGGAACATCTACAACTTATTTTAACACACATTGCTTACAATAAGCTTTGAATGCACCTACTTTTCAACCTAATAAGTACTAATTAAACCTGATATTTCTAAACCTTATGAACTCTTAATTGCATTATTGCAATGCACACCATACACAAAGACTAATAAGCTAGAACAAGATCAAACTTTTGTCAATACTGAGGATCAAAGCTATATGATGTTGTCAGTCCCCTCATCAAACAGGTATAAGCCTAAGTTAAATAAATTTAAGTCCAAGGAATTAGTATTTTAACAAGTTCTACAAGAGTCATATATGTTTGCACAGATTGTTGGTTGAATCTCATAAAAAGGGAAACTAGACTTTTAGTCTCCAATAAAGATTAAATATTTCGTAGACAGAATGGATGCCTCATTGCATTTACACAGTTCCATCATACTTCCAACCCTAATCGAGTTTCTTTGAAATGCAGCAAGTTATATGGTTGCGCAAAGAACAGGGGTGCAGATACAACCAAATTCAAAGAGGGGCACCACAAAGCCCTCTTACCTCAGAGACTATGTATAAGAAAGAAAGGGAGAAAAGAAGATGACCTGGAAGCTGCTGGTGTGCTTCATGACGACACTACTGGTGTGCTTCACGATACAACCAACTTAGAGAGACAAAGCTTAAGGGCGCAACAGTACTCAGGTAGTGCAGGCTAGCTAGACTGCGAGAGTACGCGAGGGAAAGATTAAATTTACCAGCATACAAAGATGGTCGTTATAAAACCCGTCATTGGGTAATCCAGTTCAACAATGATGCCTATTAAACCTGTCGTTGTAATTGGAAGACGACATCATTTTCGGTAAAAACGTCGTTGAGATAAAGCGCATATTTACTAAAATGTCACCGGCTGTTAAACAACGACATTTTTCGGACCACCGTCCTTGAAAGCGGGTCCTAGAATCAAGAGTTTGTAGTAGTGAATATTTTATATTACATTCTATAACTATTTTCTTTTACATTTTATGTATCATTCAATTTTTTCATATTAGTAATTTCTAAATTCTAATATATTTTTTGCTCTATAAATATTTTCACATCAACAAAGTTCATGATCTAAAATTATTTTTCCAACTAATCTATAAAAAAATATGTTGGTTAAAAAAAGTTGAAATTTATTTATTTTTCACATTAGTCTGAAAAATATATTTCACATCAACTTTAACTATTGCGAATACAATTTTTATTTACTTTCTCCAATATTACATATCACAAAATGCAAATTTTTTTACATTAAATTAGTTTAAACAAATTTTATATTGATTAAATTTATTTAATTAATATTTTTAATTTTAACCTAATTTGCACTTTTTAATATACTACAACAGGAAACTCCCTCCATGTAGCGATATGGGAAAATATGATTTCAAAATTCATTGATATTTTACAAGAAGGAAACTTATACACCATACATAATTTAAGAATTGTCTCAGCAAATGATGCATATAAACCTGTCAAAGGAACATTTAAAGGATTATTTTTGCTTACTACTGTTGTCAAGAAAATCAGTAGCATATCCATTAGAATTCCTCTACACTATTTTGAGTTTGGTTCAATGGAAACTTTAGCTCAAAGGATGGATGATAGAGTAGTCTTAGCAAGTACAACATTAATTTTTTTGCAAATTCATAACTAATTTATGTCACTCTAACATATCTCATATTTTGTTTAAATAATAATTTTGTACAATTCCTTAATATATATATTTCTTTGCAAATAAAATGTAATATAGAACATTATATTTTCAAATCTCCCTTTTTATCGGTTATTTCCAGAAATGGAGTTGCTAAAGTTACTTTGAAGACATAGCCTCAGAATTTGAAAAAGCAATCAACATCCAAGAAGAAGGCTCAAAGATAGTTGCAATCACTTCTATCATGTTAAGAAATTCATAGGTTTGATTACTTTCATACATTTAAAATCTTAACAAAATTTATATTCTACACAATATATATCTTAATGCTCTATCTCTTTACTTTTCTTTATATATATATATATATATATATATATATATATATATATATATATATATATATATATTATGTATGTATATAAATAATTCAGCCAAAAAATATGGATAACTAAATAATGGATGATTAAATTATACTTAACATTTACATTAAATGATTTTCATATGCATTTCACTATGGAATTGAATTATTTTCTAAATTTATGTTTATATTAGATATATATATATATATATATATATATATATATATATATATATATATATATATATATATATATAATCTCTAAATAACATTTAAATAAAAATTGATCCATAATTTCTATCTCTTTATTTTTATATTAGCATGTTTATTTAATTTGATATTTATTTATTTATTTAGATGTTTCTTTACTTTCTTAAGTATTATTTTGAATTAAACTTATTTAATAAATAAATAATTTTAATTCAATGTAGTCTATATCATACTTTCTGCTTACAATAATTTTATTATATTTTATTTACGATAGTAATTTTAATTTACTAACAATTATATTTTAATAATATTTTTAGATGAGTATTCAATCAACTCAACTTCAAGTACAAGGATCAATATCAATTTAGACAATCCTGGTTTTGTAAAGTTCAAATAGAGTAAAATGAACTTCCTTTTTTATTTTATTTTATTACACATTATGTAACATTCAACAAACAAAATTGTTAGTTTATTCTAATTCTTTGATTGATGTAGCTAAAAAATTATAAATTTCATATCAAATAAGTACTTTGTAGAAAAAATGGAGCAACATTAAATAAAAGAACTATCTTCTCCAATTCTACCAACATTGATCTTGACAAGAGAATGTCAAAAAATAGGAGATCTTTGCAAGATATAATGTCCATGAGATGGGTATCAAAATCACATGTATGCAACCCTATCATGACCTTCATGTTCATAATATTCAATAATACTTTATTTTTTCTTAGTTTTAACATATATAAAATAACAGGATAATGTGTTCACAATTCATGCAACAATCAATGAGATCAATGGTTCGGTTGAATTTTGAATTATGTTGCATGTGAGAGATGGTAAAAGAAAGTTACAAAAGAGGAAATCAATACACTTGCAGAGAATGCAGACAATCATCCAAGTACCCAACAAGGTTTAATATTTTGTATATAATGAATTATTTTTTATAACATAATTAAATAAATATTAAAAACTTTGAATTCTTGTTTGGTTCAAGATAAAATTGAAAGTATATGATGACACCAATGTAGCAACATTCACAATTTTGGATTGAGATGTGTAACAAATTCTAAACACAAAAGCATTTGAACTCCTTCACACCCGAAATGAAAATAAGGCTAACATACCCCATATTAAATACCTTTACAAAGGCACTTTCATCCACTAATTAATATTTTTATGAAAAAAGGAGCCCACTTCAACACAACAAATATCATCGGATGAGTTAGGTGAATAACTAATTATAAGTTAAAGTCCAAAGCTACAAGCATCCAACAAGTCAAAAGGTGCATGTTTATCATCTAATGAAGAAGTTTATCAAATCTCACAAAGTTCATTAGGAAAAAAGGCAAATAAACAAATTGCCAGAAATCAAAGTCCAAAGCTACAACTATTGAAGAAGTTAAAAGATGCATCTTCATCATCAAAAGAAGAAGAAAATCTATTAAAAAGTGTGAAAAACAATTTGTGATAAGTAAAAGCTCAAAGCTACAAGCATCCAATAAGTCAAAAGATGCATCTTCATCATCAAATGAAGTTTATTCAATCTTTGAAAGTCCATTAAGGAGAAAGACGAATAAACAAGTTGGTCTGACATCCTTGATGAAGAGTTAATCTTACTTTTAAGTTTAAAATGGATCACACCAAAGAAAACAAAATTCAGAAACAGGTCACCGGAAAAAAGAAATAAATACAAAAGGTCTATTTAAATGAACAATTTTTGGTGTTTATTTACATCATTTTTATGATTTTTTACCATTATGGTTGACTATTTTTTATTTCATTAAATATATTTCTTAGACTGCTTTATTATGTCAATTTCACTTTATTCTAATATTGCTCTTGTCAAATTTATACATAATGCTTACTTTTATCTTCAGGTTAATCAACTTTTGTTAAGTGGCCAGCCTCCAATTTTAGAATATTCCCTTCTAAATATATTGATAAATAAAAAATATCTTAATTTATACATAATTTTTTTTGTCTCCTTTAACAAAAAAATAATATAAAATATAATTCACAGTTATATTTTAAAATTTAATTTATCAAACAAATAATTTATATAAATATTTCTTTAATTATTTATCAACCCGCGCAACACGCGGGTTTGTGTCTAGTGTAATATGACTATAAGTATTTGTGCATGTCTTTGTTTGAGGCACATTCTCCACAAGTATGCCAATGAGGATGTCTCACTAGGACTAGATGTGGACCACATAATGATCGAAGACTCTATTGTGGTACAGCACTAGGTGAAGGATTTTCTTGCATTTAAAGATGATCTGACTTGTATATATGAATCATTTATATTAAATCAAACTCACTAGGATATCTCACTAAAACCAATGTTATTTTTTACACAACATCGGTTTGTTTTTGCATATTTTACCTTTTCTGGTTTATTTCTTACTTTACAACATCGGTTTTTTTTAACATAAGTTTTTTATAACCGATGTTAACATTAATACTTTTAACCTTGGTTCAAAACCGATGTTAAATGCCCAAAATAAATGATGTTAAAAGCATTTTTTCTAGTAGTGTGTACTGACATTATTGTTTTCATTATTTTAAACATTTCTTTTATCTGATACTAATTATTCAATTATTTTGGGCAAAATTTGAATTGCCTGAAAACTATGTGGACTAGTTATGTTTTTCAATTTTAAGTTTGGGTAATTTAAAAAACAGACAAGATATTAAAATAAAATTGCAAAAAAACAACATTGGTTTTTAGAAAAATCAATGTTGTGAATGCACGACAACATCGGTTCTTCTAGAAACAAATGTTGTTGAGGAGAAAACAACATCGATTTTAAAAGTCATTAATAATGAACTGATTTTAAAAGCCTATTTTCTAGTAGTGATTCCATTTGCAATCAAGTGTATCTCTATATTTAGTTAATAACTAGATGTTTACCCAGGTGTTGAGCGGTTTATGAATGTATCTCAATATTTAGTTAATTTTGTTACCAGTGAAAATAAAAAAATAATGTCAATTTGTACAATTTCACCTTATTTTTTATGTTCATTGTTAGCAAATGCTTAAAAGTTGAAACTACACCACTATGTGTTGGTGTAGGCTTAGAACCCCTCTATAAGGCTGTAAGTTGTGAGATTGATTTCAAAAATAAAAGAGCAATTGAAAAAGTTATGTATTATTGTGGGTATGTTTGCATTATTTCCATTTTGGGTGTGAAGGAATTCAAAAGCCCTTCTATTTAGAATTTGATGAACATATCGATCAAACATTGTAAATGTTGCTACACTTGTATCCAGAGAAAGCAAAAATTCGAAAATGGTGACGATCAAAAATCAAACTTTCACTCCATTAGTGGAGGCGTGACTTTTCAGTAACTCGCATAAGCTGAAATGGTGCCTTAATTTTTTAAACCATGATGCAGCTCCACTCACCCACGCATTGCATCTTCAGTACACACCCACTCCATGAGTGATACATATGCAAGAGTAATATGTGTGTGTTGCACTCGCTTGTAGCAAAAGACAAAACGAAACATTTGTCTTCAATGCATCCTCCAATGATCAGAAAAGGGCAGAATCGTCATATATAAGGACATCATCCACCTGACACGTCTAATTTTGCTTGCAAGATCAAAAGCATGTCCACCCCAGACAACTTGCCAGAAGATGCCTAAACAACAGTCGTCCAAGCTAGGGGAGCTTGACATGCCTCATAAACCTACAACTCCTACACTAGTCGAGGTTACCACCCTCGACACCGAACAATCTCCCTTAACACAAGACAATTTCCCTTGACACAAGATGATGGAAGCTTTCTTGTGGAGATTTTATGGAGGTTGGATCTTTGAGCTTCAATGAGGTCCTTCAATGGTGATTTTCCACCATGGAGATGCAACGGAAGGAAAAGGAGAAGAGGAGAAAGGAGTCACCATCCACTAGGGAATAAGCCATGGAAGAAGGAGCTTCGCCACCAAGAATGTGCCTTGGAGAGGATGATTCAATGGAGGAAAAGAGAGAGGGGGGAGCACAAAATTGAAGAGGGGGGAGCACAAAATTGAAGAAGGAAAAGGGGGAGAGAAGTTGAACATTGAGTTGTGTCTCACGAGACTCTCAATGCTTCTATTTATAGACTAGGTAGCTTCCTTGAGAAGCTTTCTTGAGAAAACTTCCTTGAGAAGCTTCTTTGAGAAAACTTCCTTGAGAAGCTAGAGCTTAGCTACACACACCCCTCTAATAACTAAGCTCACCTCCTTGAGAAGCTTCCTTGAGAAACTTCCTTGAGAAGATTCCTAGAGAAGCTAGAGCTTAGCTACACACACCTCTCTAATAGCTAAGTGCACCTCCTTAAGATGAGAAGCTAGAGCATAGCTACACACCCCCTATAATAGCTAAGCTCACCCCATGACAAAATACATGAAAATACAAAAAAATTTCATACTACAAAGACTACTCAAAATGCCCTGAAATACAAGGCTAAAACCCTATGCTCTACTAGAATGGCCAAAATACAAGGCCCAAAAGAAGGAAAACCTATTCAAATATTTACAAAGAAGAGTGGATCCAACCTTGGCCCATGGGCTCAAAAATCTACCCTGAGGATCATGAGAACCCTAGGGCCTTCTTTAGTAGCTCTAGCCCAATCCTCTTGGATCCTTCTATCCAATACCCTTGGGGGGTAAGATTGCATCACTAGACAACCTCTTTCGTTGGCAAGCTGACTTAGAGCTTAGGGGGCTTATGTACTATCCAGGGTCCACAAAATACGCATGACAAGCAATGTGGCCCTCAAATACACATGTTTGCCCTCCATGTTAGCCCTGCCTCATGAGCATGGACGTTCCATGCTTAGTAGGCGGGTTCCCAAACTGATGGGTTATCTCTAAGTACCCATTATTTGAATATGTTGTGACCATTTTATCTTATGGCAGGTATTCAATTATCTATAAGGTACACATTATCTGTAAGCTACAATTATCTACAAGCTAGTCATTATCTGCAAGGGTTGTTACAACACCGTAACAATCCCAACAAATAAGGACCCGCAGCTTCCACTCCACTCTATAAGTACCAGGTTCTATCTCACCCTTTTACAAAATTTATTCTCACCTAACTCTCGTACTTACTTTAGTGTCGAAGTCCTTTATTTTGCAGGTCCCCCCTCTTGTCCTCTTAACAAAGGCTACTCTCAGTCCGACGTGCGAGATCTTAGAGCCTACCTTGGCCACGTCCACCCTGACGAGGGACAACTCTAGATTTTAGTAAGTATAGCTCTGAAAAGGAAATTTGATCTCATATACGTGTTAAATTGTTGATTAATGGATGTAAAAGCTTGACCAATTTTGTATGATAATTTTCATGTAACAAGCTAAATTTTAGTGGATAACTCTGATAAAATAGTTTCAACTCAAGACAAATTGTAGACATAGCTAAAAAGTGAAAATGATCATGTAGGCTGAGAATGATGGCTCTGAACTTAATAGTAGGATTTATTAACTTATAGATGGAGGAAAAGACTAGGTAGATGCTAAGAACTATTTCCCTTTGGATGATCTCCTTTCTAAACTTACTCTTTTTTCCTCTATTATGAATGTTGTTTTTCCTCTATTCATTTAGTTCATTCTTTGCTTTCATAATTAATAGTTTTGTCCTTTGTGGATTTTTCTAATATATATGACCGAGAATGAATTTTTTGCATTGACCTATTAAAAAATCATACTACCATTTTCAGCTACCACTATTACGCCTTGATTTATTAATGTCATGTGAAGTATAATTTTGGATGAGGATTATTTATGTCTCTACTCTAACAAATACTTTGGCCATAAAAAAGAGAGTATATACTATGGACATAAAAAAATTATATACTATAGAAACGAACAAATAACGAATGGATGGATCAAATTAGGCTTATTACTAAATATGCTAGGCTTATCTGTTAAGTGGGAATGATGGATCAGGTTTACCCCTTTTGGAAACAACAATTTGCCTTTACTGATGTAGTGTTGCTTTGCTTTGTACATTTCAGAATTCATGAAACAACATGATGTGTCATAACATAACTTCTATAGTGTGATCCAACTATCTAGTTTTAGTCTTTTTTTTATTCATTTTTGGGTTTTACTAATTTAGAATTTACAAAGTCTTGTCTCATTTTGTGTAGATATATCATAAAATTATATATACAAATATCAGAAAATTAGTAAAAGAAAAAGATACTTATTCTCTAAAATAAACTAATTGACCCCCCTAATCTCCATTTGCACGGTGTAACGACAAGGAAAGAGAAAGGCATGGAGTGGGTCACGTGTCTTTCTCTCTCCTTGTTGCCGCCTAGGGTCTAGAGATGATCCATGTCCAACCCTTATAATTTAGGTTCCTTGCATGATTAATAAAAGATTTCTCAAGGAGCCATTAGTTTCAATGAAAATATTGCTTCAAATAGGAGAAAGGTGTAGATAATACTTTAAGGGGTATTGATGCAAGCTCCATTGGAGCTTGTAGGCCTAGGATCTTCTTCATCAATGGATTCCTTTGCTTCTTGGAAGATAAATGGCAGTGGAATGGAGAAGGAAGAGAGAGAGGAGACACCACTTCAAGGAGAAGATGAGTCTAGAAGAAGCTCACCACCATAGGAGGCCATGGATAAGAGCTTGGAGGAAGAAGGAGATGAATGAAGGGAGAGGGAGAGAAGAGCACGAAATTTTGTGCTCAAAAAGAGCTCTGAAATCTGAAGTTAATATTCAAATGATCAAAGTTGAAAAAAATGCACACACATGACCTCTATTTATAACCTAAGTGTCACACAAAATTGGAGGGAAATTCAAATTTCACTTGAATTTGAAATTGAATTTGTGGAGCCAAACTTTGGAGCCAAAATTTCACTAATTATGATTAGTGAATTTTAGTTATGGTTCAGTCCACTAATCCAAGATCAATTCCAAGATTCTCCACTTAGTGTGCTTAGGTGTCATGAGGCATGAAAAGCATGAAGGACATGCACAAAGTGTGACTATATGATGTGGCAATGGGGTGTAGTAAGCAAATGCTCACCTCCCCCTCTAAAATTTAATTGGATTGGGCTTCTACCAATTCAATTAATTTATTTCCAACCACACACATCAAATATCCACTTAGTGCATGTGAAATTACAAAACTACCCCTAATACAAAACTAGTCTAGGTGCCCAAAAATACAAGGGCTGAAAAATCCTATATTTCTAGGGTACCCTACCTACAATATGGAGCCCTAAATACAAGGACCAAATATAATGACATCCTAGTCTAATATGTACAAAGATAATTGGACCCAACTTTGGCCCATGGGCTCAGAAATCTACCCTAAGGTACATGAGAACCCTAGGGCCTTCTTCAGCAGCTCTAGCCCAATCTTCTTAGAGCCTCTTGCTCATGGTTCTAGTGATTGGTCCCTTCCTAGGGAGGATTGCATCATCCCCTTCCCCTTGAAGAGGATTTGACCTCAAATTTGTTAGTTCCTCCTCCTCAATATCAGCTCCACCTGCAAAATGAGTTAAATCAGAAATGTTAAAAGTGGTGCTGACTCCATACTCTTCTGGGAGGTCCAACCTATAGGCATTGTTATTGATCCTCTCCAAAACCTGAAAAGGTCCATCCCCTCTAGGGCTAAGCTTGGATTTCCTTTTAGTAGGGAATCTATCCTTCCTAAGATGGAGCCAAATCCAGTCACCCTCATTAAGAACTAGCTCTTTTCTTCCTCTAATGCCTTTAGTTGAATACACCTTTGTTTGGTTCTCTATTTGGTTCTTAACCCTCTCATGCAACTTCTTTACAAATTCTGACCTAGATTCCCCTTCTTTATGTATAAAAGAAGTGTCCAGTGGGAGGGGAATGAGGTCTAACGGTGTTAGGGGATTGAACCCATAGACAACCTCAAAAGGGGACTGCTTGGTGGTTCTATGAACCCCCCTGTTGTAGGCAAATTCTACATGAGGAAGATACTCATCCCAAGACTTATGGTTGCCTTTCAGAAGAGCCCTTAAAAGGGTGGATAAAGACCTATTCACTACCTCTATTTGCCCATCAGTTTGTGGATGACAAGTGGTAGAGAAAAGAAGTTTAGTTCCTAGCTTAGCCCATAAGGTTTTCCAGAAGTGGCTAAGGAACTTAGCATCTCTATCTGACACAATGGTCCTAGGCAAACCATGAAGTCTCATAACTTCCTTGAAAAAGAGTTTTGAGATGTGGGAAGCATCATCCACCTTGTGGCATGGTATAAAGTGTGCCATCTTGCTAAACCTATCCACCACCACAAAGATAGAGTCTACACCTCTTTGGGTTCTAGGAAGCCCAAGGACAAAGTCCATACTAATGTCTACCCAAGGTGCAGATGGGATGGGTAAGGGTGTGTATAGCCCATGAGGCATCACCCTAGACTTGGCTTGTAAACAAGCCACACACCTAGTGCAATGCTTATGGACATCTTTCTTCATATGGGGCTAATAAAACTTTTCTTTGAGTAAGACAAGGGTCTTGTCTATCCCAAAGTGGCCCATGAGCCCACCCTCATGGCTCTTTTTCACAAGTAATTTCCTAATGGATCCTTGGGGTATGCAAAGCTTTCCCTCTTTGAACAAATACCCCTCAGCCAAATAGAATCCATCTTGGGCCTTTTTCCCACAACTCTCATAAATGGGAGAGAAATTTTCATCTAAAGCATACAAGTCCCTAATATTATCAAATCCTAAAATTTGAGCTCCTAGGGAGCAAAACAATGTGTGTCTCCTAGAGAGGGCATCAGCTACCACATTTGTTTTTCCCTTTTTGTATTTGATAACATATGGAAATTGCTCTAGGTACTCTACCAATTTTGCATGCCTCTTGTTTAACTTGTTTTGCCCTCTAATGTACTTAAGTGATTGATGATCACTATGAATGACAAATTCCTTGGAAACAAGGTAATGTTCCCAAGTTTGGAGGGCTCTTATTAAGGCATAAAGCTCTTTATCATAGGTGGGGTAGTTGAGGGTGGCACTATGAAGTTTTTCACTAAAATAAGCAATAGGGTGCCCACCTTGTAACAATACAGCTCCAACTCCCACTCCAGAGGAATCACATTCTAGCTCAAAAGTTTTAGAAAAGTCAGGAAGAGCTAGAACAGGTGCCTTAGTAAGCTTTTCTTTGAGCAAAGCAAAGGCTTGCTCTTGTTTTTCACCCCAGGTAAATGCCACATTCTTCTTCACCAGCTCATTGAGAGGTGATGCAATTGTAGAGAAATTAGGAATGAACCTTCTATAGAAGCTTGCTAACCCATGGATGCTCCTAATATCTCCCACACTTTTTGGGGTGGGCCATTCTTGGATGGCCTTGATTTTCTCAGGGTCCACTTGGACCCCATTTCTACCAACTACAAAACCTAAGAAAACTATATTATCTACACAAAAGGTACACTTCTCTATATTTGCATAGAGGGTGTTTTTCCTAAGGACTGAAAGAACTTGTCTGAGATGTCCTAAGTGATCATCTAGGCTCCTACTATACACTAAAATATCATCAAAATAAACAACTACAAATCTACTTATGAAATCCCATAAGACATGATGCATAAGCCTCATAAAGGTGCTTGGTGCATTAGTGAGCCCAAAAGGCATCACTAGCCATTCATACAAACCAAACTTGGTCTTGAAAGCATTTTTCCACTCATCACCCTTTTTCATCCTGATTTGGTGATAACCACTTTTAAGATCAATTTTTGAAAAGATATTGGCACCATGCAACTCATCAAGCAAATCATAAAGTCTAGGAATGGGGTGCCTATACTTTACAGTGATGTTGTTGATGGCCCTACAATCTGTACACATTCTCCACGTACCATCCTTTTTGGGCACCAACAACACTGGCACAACACATGGGCTTAGGCTCTCTTGGACCCAGCCCTTCTCCAACAATTCTTTAACCTGAGACTCTATCTCCTTAGTCTCCTGAGGGTTAGTCCTATAGGCTGGCCTATTAGGAAGGCTTGCTCCTGGGACTAAATCTATTTGGTGTTCTATTCCCCTTAAAGGAGGTAGCCCAGGGGGTATCTCTTTGGGAAATATATCACCAAATTCATGTAAGAGTTCTTGGACCTTTGGGGGTAAGGTCTCAAATGTAGGAATTATGGCAGTGCTAAGGGATGTTTCCCTTGATAGGAGAAGGTAGAAAGATTGTTTAAGAAGGAGTGCTCTTTTAATATCACCTTTTGTTGCAAAATGATTTTCCTTCTTAACAATCTTCTTGGAGGAATCCTTTCCCTCTTTTTCCTTCCCCCTGGCCTTTGAAGACAAGGCCTTACTATCCTTCTTTTTCTTTTGTTTTTCTAATTTTTCTTCCTCATCCCTCTTATCTTTCATAGTTAGTTGATCTTTGGCCACCTGTGAAGGTGTTTGAGGATGCAACACAAATTTAGTGCCAAGATGAGTGAGGGTAATCTTATTAGTTAGGCCATTATAAATGATCTTCCTATCAAATTGCCACGGCCTTCCTAAAAGAATATGTCCTGCCTCCATGGGAACTATATCACAATTAACTTCATCCTTATATGTCCCAATGGAGAAAGGTACCTTCACTTGTTGGTTAACTATCATTTTCCCTTGCTCATTGAGCCATTGAAGTTTATAAGGTTTTAGGTGGGGAATGATAGTGAGGTTCAACTTGGAAACTAATCTTGTGCTACAACAATTGCAACAAGATCCACTATCCACAATGAGAGAACAAGTTTTATCTAAAATTTTGCATCTTGTATGAAAGATGTTCTCTCTTTGGGATTGAGATAGATCACAAGATTGACCTCCAAGGAGCCTTCTAACCATTAAGAGGTCACCTTCTTCATAGGGGTAGACTTCCTCACTAGACTCTTCACCCCTTACTTCATCTTCACTTCCACTAGAGGAAGGGCAAGAAGTAGTCTCCTCTTGACTACTATAAATGTCTTGACCCCTCATGATCATGGTTTTCTTTGTGGGGCATTGAGAGGCAATGTCACCTCTCCCAAGACATTTGAAGCATTTAATGTTGCTAGTCCTTTCTTGGGAACTAGTCTTAGGGGTGTATTTCTCTATGGTCTTACCCTTATCTTCCTTTGGTTTTGAAGGTGCAGCCCCTAAAATTCCATGGGCTTGGTCCTTCCTTGGATAAGAGTGAGAGCCATAAGATTTTGAAGAAGGCTTTCTTTTAAGTTGTTGCTCCACTCTTATACAAAGTTGGACTAGCTCATCTAGGTCCCTATATGGAAGGAGTTCAACCTTGTCCCTCACTTCCATATTGAGCCCACTAAGGAACCTAGCTATGCTTGTTCTTTCCTCCTCCCTAAGTCCAGCTCTTAAAAGGAGTAGTTCCATTTGCTGTCTATATTCTTCAACACTCATACTCCCTTGTCTAAGACTTTGGAGCTTGTCCATAAGCTCCCTTTCATAGTAGGAGGGAATGTGCCTCTTCCTAAGGGCACTCTTAAGATCATTCCAATACTCTACTGGAGGATCCCCACGAATCCTTCGTTCTTTAACAAGGGAAGTCCACCAATAGAGGGCATACCCTTGAAAGCTAAGGGTAGCCAATGGAACTTTTCTCTCTTCGCTAATATGATGGCAAGCAAAGAGTTGTTCAACCTTCATTTCCCAATCTAAGTAGGCCTCAACATTATCTTTTCCGTGGAAATATGGGAGGCTAATGTTAACTTCTTGAGGCCTTCTATCCTTTTCTCTTCTTTGGGAGTGATGTTTAGTATGTGAACTATGACGCCCTCTATAATAGTCGCTAAGTTCTTCACTTAAACTCTTGCAAGAGTCATGACTACTATAGGAGGCATGTTTTTCTCTTTTCATTTCTTTCATTATTTTTCTTCTTTCTTCCTCTCTTATTTTCTCTCTTTCATCTTGACTTATTTCTTCCACTCTTTTTTTACCTTTTTCTTTTCTCTCTTGTTTTTCTTTCCACAACTTAAGGGATCTCAACTCATCTAATATCTTATACAAAGGGTCCTTAGGAGTAGAACCCTCACCATTAACACTAGATGAAGAATGAAGACTCATGTTGGTTCCTAAGTTATGGTTCTTTCTTGTTGGGGGTTTGAAAACAAAAGGTAAAAGAAACTATGGTTGAAACTAGCCAAAATAAACACTAAAAGAGGTGTGAAAGATAAGGTAAAAACTAATTGGTAAAAGGCAAGCTATCTAGGTGGTTTGACAATGGAGGGTAAAAGAAATAAGCTATGAAAGTAAGCAAGAAATTAAAGTGCAAGAAATGCAAACTAGGCGGATCCTAAGAGTGTTTGGATGACCTCATTTAAGGTTCCCAACAAAACAGTCACTATCCTAAGGGAAAATTGCCTAAAATTATTACACACAAATGGATGTAGGGTGACCTAGCGGAGGCTCCCAACTTACTTCCAATGAAAGGCCTTTTTGTTACAAAATTTGAAAGCAAAGCAAATTGCCAATTACAAAATTACAAAGAAAAAAAAAAGTCCTCAATTGTGGTGGCTATTCTCTCTTTAGTGTTTCACTCAATTTGGAGTGCTTCTTAGTCCAATAGCTCTTAAGGTGGTTGGCCCCTTTCTTCTTGACTCAAATTCTTCAAGATATGGCACTAATCCTCCTTTCCAATTCCCTATATGGCAACTCACAACCAAGGAAACAAAGAGACAAGCAATAACCAAAGACCAAAAAAAATGAAATTAAAGCTAAACCTATAGAGTTTTAACAAGACAAATTTTCAAGGATTATTCAACAATTAAAGCAATGAAAAGCACAAAAAAGCAAGCTAGGACTCAAAGAGAAACCTAGAATGGCTCTAGAGTAGAGTAGAAAAACTAAAAAAAAAAAAGACTCAAGAAACCTATAGTTTTGGCACTTGTTTTCACAATAATTTTCAATTTAAATTTCAGAACTTGGATTCGTATAAAATAGGCACCAATTATAGAACAAATTTTGAGCCAAAACAACAAGCACACTTTCCTTTCACTTTTTTTTTTCCTGGACACTGATTTGTCTGCCAACTTGTGCGATTTTTCTTATTTTTTCATTTAATCCAATTCGCTTGGTTCTTTTTTTATAATTTTGGTCCAGATGTCTAGAAAATTCGGTAAAACTTTCAGCTCAAAAAACGTAGTGACCAATTCCCAGTAATTTATACAAGTTCATATGTTCAAGCTGCCAGCACCAGCGATTTCAACCTAGAAATCAAGAGTAGTGTTTATGTTGCTTAAGGCTTGGATAGTTACAATTTGTGTTTGCTTATGCTCAATTATATTGAATAACACAATTCAAGAGAGCTTAAGACTTATTTTGATTCACAAATCCAGCCACAACTCAGCACCACAACTCAACTTCATCATAGGCATCATGTAGGAAACTTAGAAAACAAAAAAAAGTTCAAGAACAAGACTACTTCTAGGAATTGATTTAGAACATGTTATGAACTAAATAACATGCATGAATTAGACTCAAAATTCAAAAGATAGGCTAAGAATGACAAGAATACATGAACAAATGTATCTAGAATTCAATCAACAAAATAAAAATTCAACACAAACTTAGAACATAATGTGACAATTACTATGACTAAACATTACTCTAAGACAACATGGATTAAGTGATTTACACATAGATTTTTGTGTTTTTTTTTCTAATCAATATTTTGGAAGAAAATTTAGATCTAAGGTTCAGCACAAGAATATTATGAATGAAAAATGATAGAACCTAAAATCAACACAAAAACATGATTCAAGAGTAGATCTACAAAATTTGAACCATAGCAATGCAAGAACAAGTGTAGATCTAAGATTTAATCGATTTTTTTTTGAATCTACTCTAAACAGCACCAAACCACAAGAAAATGGAGGATATACATGGAGAATAAGATGAAGAAAAGGGAATTAAAGAGAATTCACCGAACAAAAAGATAGAGGAAGCAAAAGAACATCACCTAGATGAAGATGCTCTTGATACCACATGATGCAAGCTCCATTGGAGCTTGTAGGCCTAGGATCTTCTTCATCAATGGATTCCTTTGCTTCTTGGAAGATAAATGGCAGCGGAATGGAGAAGGAAGAGAGAGAGGAGACGCCACTTCAAGGAGAAGATGAGTCTTGAAGAAGCTCACCACCATAGAAGGCCATGGATAAGAGCTTGGAGGAAGAAGGAGATGAATGAAGGGAGAGGGAGAGAAGAGCACGAAATTTTGTGCTCAAAAAGAGCTCTGAAATCTGAAGTTAATATTCAAATGATCAAAGTTGAAAAAAATGCACACACATGACCTCTATTTATAACCTAAGTGTCACACAAAATTGGAGGGAAATTCAAATTTCACTTGAATTTGAAATTGAATTTGTGGAGCCAAACTTTGGAGTCAAAATTTCACTAATTATGATTAGTGAATTTTATTTATGGTTCAGCCCACTAATCCAAGATCAATTCCAAGATTCTCCACTTAGTAAGCAAATGCTCACCTCTCCCTCTAAAATTTAATTGGATTGGGCTTCTACCAATTCAATTAATTTATTTCCAACCACACACATCAAATATCCACTTAGCGCATGTGAAATTACAAAACTACCCCTAATACAAAAACTAGTCTAGGTGCCCAAAAATACAAGGGCTGAAAAATCCTATATTTCTAGGGTACCCTACCTACAATATGGAGCCCTAAATACAAGGACCAAATATAATGACATCCTAGTCTAATATGTACAAAGATAATTGGACCAAACCTTGGCCCATGGGCTCAGAAATCTACCCTAAGGTTCATGAGAACCCTAGGGCCTTCTTCAGCAGCTCTAGCCCAATCTTCTTGGAGCCTCTTGCTCATGGTTCTAGTGATTGGTCCCTTCCTAGGGAGGATTGCATCAGGTATATCGTAACTACAATTCTACTTTTGTGCTGCTAATTTTGAACTTGTGCTGAACTTTTTTGATAGGCCTTAGTCATGAGTGAAGTTATTCCTTTAAATCCATTCATACCAAATTATCAATGTTGTAAGCCCGTGCTTCTAAATTTAAAAATTTAGAGCTGTGAATCAAAATCTTTGAGCTAATATTACGGGAAGACAACTGTCAACTATTTTGATTGCTGCATCAAATTAACAACATTGAGTTTAGCACGGATGTTTTGAGGTGTTCTTATTTCAGGAAAAACTTTATTAGTGGATAATCATTTCAACAAGAAGGAGGATCACGGGTTGGAACAGTTGATGTACTTGATTACATCCAGGTTGGTTTAGCATATCTTCCTTTTTTTATATAATATAGTATCATCGATGCATGCTTATGTTGATTGGGACTATGTGTAGCAAACTTCTGCATGTCTTTTACTTCTTAATTTCTTTGTAAGACTTTCCAGAGCTAGCAACTCTAGAGTAGCACTACAATATAAAGAGATAACAACCTTTCTTGGTCTTAATTAAAGATTAAAAAAGATACAACTTTAATCAAGACGCAACCAAGTCAAATATGCACACATTTGCTTTTCATTTTATGTTCAAATTAAAGAATAAAAAAGCAGAACACTTGTCTATTTCTTCTTCTGATTTTTTCCTCTTTATAGGAATACAAATTTGGTTATAGACTTATTGTGGATTGATTATTTTTGTTTAATATGAATGTTTCCCACCCTTCACAATTTAATAGTGTGTTTCTTTACAATTTTCAACTAAGATCAGACACTAACCTTAGTTGTGGTGTGGTATTTTTGTTTAATATAAAGGGGCTATACATAATACATTTTTATTTTGGTGTCTAAAGTACGACAGAGAGTTCTAAGTGGTAACCGGTAGCTCATTCACAAAAGCCACACCTAGTGGCTAGGATGATGTGCTTTTTGTATGCTTAGGTTTTTCTTATCAAAATAAGTAACGAGTAAGAATTTAATGATTTTTTAGTATTCTGATGTATTTTTTCTGTTACAAAACCTTCCATGTTGAATGGCAATTGATCTTTATTGCTTCCAAGACTTAATTTGAGATCCTAGACTTATCAAATACAGAAAAACTTGAAACAGTGAATCTTGGTTCTTGTGAAAGCTTGTGTAGGCTCCATCTATCCATGTTGTCTCTCCCTAATCTCATGCATTTGTATTCAAGTGGCTCTAGAATGTAGAGAGATTGAAATCCTTAATGTTCATTCAAAATCTTTGTGACCCAAACCTTAGTAGAATTCTGAGTCTACACTGGAAGAGAGGGTCTGGGCACTTCATGTTTCTTCTTCATCCGTTGCTCCTCTATA
The DNA here is from genome assembly GCF_000004515.6 of Glycine max. Classification (NCBI taxonomy): domain Eukaryota; kingdom Viridiplantae; phylum Streptophyta; class Magnoliopsida; order Fabales; family Fabaceae; genus Glycine; species Glycine max. The sequence continues at coordinate 17,157,342 of NC_038246.2, read as the reverse complement.
ACAATTTTTTCCTCCTCCTTTTGTTGATGGGCAGGCTTTTTGGTTTGGACCTTTCCCTTCTGCTCCCTAAGGATCCTTTTAACCTTTATAGCAAGGCCAAAAGTTTCCAAAGCCTTGTCTGTATTAGCAATAGCCTTGGCTAGTTTCTTCTGCCTCTTTTGCTGAATGTCATCCTAGTTCACTAGAGGAATAAGTATATACCTCTTGATTTCAACCTTCATTACCTTCAGGATGACAACACTGAAGTGTTGTTATCTAGTGATGAAGCTGCCCTTGTTGATAATGGACTGCTAGGAGTCATCATCCATTCCTTTGAAGACATGGAAGACTTAGTATTCCAAAAGAACTTTGTTGATGAGGGCGGCATAGTAGATGCCATCAACTCCTCCCAAAGTCTTCATATTCCTCAAGATGTTGATTTAGATTGTGTGTAAGTTGTTTTGTAAAAATGTACAGTAAACAATGTAAGCTAACTTTCAGTAATCACTACTAGAAAGTAAGCTTTTAACATCGGTTACTAACCGATGTTGAAAGTACCAACGTTGAAAGTATTATTGTTAACATCGATTATTTAAATAATCGATGTTAACGTTTTAACATCGGGTTTTTAAAAAACCGATGTTGTTTGTGTAGGTTAACATTGGTTTTTTTTTAAAAAAAAAATCTGATGTTGTTATTAGGAATTTTTTTTAATATACTGTCTATTTTTTAATAAACCCAAAAATTAACGTGCAAATTTTAAATCATACCACACAACATAACATATATAATTTGAATTATATTTTGAAACAGTTTTTAGTAGAAAAACTCCATGACAAATTTATTAATAACTATGAATAAAAAATGTTCAATGTTAAAAGGAGACATGGATTGTAAAAAATTTAAAGCAAGCTAGTAAACTAAGTAAACTAAAATTACAAATTTGCCTAACATCCTAAGTTTCATTTCTAACTTTCAGATAATACTTTGCCCACTAGATGCAAAGCACCTTCAATTTCTCTGATTCCAATGGTCTAGCATCATTGAAATATTGCATGATAAAATAAAACATAAGTTAATAATATAACACCAATCATAACAAAATCAAATTTGTCTGAAATAAATAATTACCGTTTCCCAATTATTCTTGAAACTTCCTAAGATTTTAATTGACATCCGATGCTTTACGTAATATCCACACTCAGTGCTTCCTTTTTGTCTATTACACTAAATACATAATGAAATTTAGATATTCAACGTTAACTACAAATTAGTCTACACATACATAAAATATAAGTAGAAGCATTGTTTACTTTAACAACAATCCACCTAGCACCAGCCTTGGATTTAGGTTGTGGAGTATCGTCAAGTCCTTTCAAAGCACTGTTGAATACAAACAAGGATTCTTATTGTACAATTAAAATATTGATGTTCCTGACTAATGCTAATACAAATGTATTGAAAAATAACATTGACCTGTTAATTATTCCTTTCAGGTAGTTGTCGGGCCTATTATGCAATAAACAAAACCAGACGAAAAGATTTTCCTTAGGCAAAATGATGACCATTTGCCAATGTGCACTGTAGTGGATACCAATATAGGTTATTATAGTATTATACATTATTTAAATTCGTTTGTTCAATTTAACTTACCCATTCAGGTAGGTGTTGGATCGACTGGCCTCAGAATAATTAAGAGGGGGGTTGAATTAATTATTCCTAAACCTTTACTAATTAAAAAATTACTCTTCTAAGGCTTTTACTATGTTGTTAAGAGAATAAGGAGTAGAAGAGAAACTTAACAGAAAGTAAAAGCGGAAATTAAATGCACAGCGGAAAGTAAAAGAGTAGGGAAGAAGGAAACAAACACACAAGAGTTTTTATATTGGTTTGGCAACAACCCGTGCCTACATCCAGTCCCCAAGCGACCTGCGGTCCTTGAGATTTCTTTCAACCTTGTAAAAATCCTTTTACAAGCAAAGATCCACAAGGGATGTACCCTCCCTTGTTCTCTTTGAACCTAGTGGATGTACCCTCCACTAGAACTGATCCACAAGAGATGTACCCTCTCTTGTTCTCAGTCAAACCCAAGTAGATGTACCCTCTACTTGTACCACAAAGGATGTACCCTCCAATGTGTTAAGACAAAGATCTTAGGCTGTTAAACCTTTGATACTTTGTGAATGGGGATACAAAAGAATTTTCAGGCGGTTAGTCCTTTGAACAGTTTTGTGTTAGGGAATGGGAAAAATCAAAAGAATTCTCAGACTGTGTCGTTTTGAATTCTTTGACAAGGGAGAAGGGAGACACAAAAGAATTCAGGCGGTTAGTCCTTTGTTCTTTTGGAAAAGGGAAAAAAGAGACACAAAAAGAATTCAGGCGGTTAGTCCTTGGCCAATTCTTTTTGGCAAAGGGAGAAGAGAATGAAAAGATGAATAGCACAAGTTTTCAAGGTTTGGAAAAACCAGAAAACTTCAGAAAGCTTTTGGTACAAAGAAGAAGAAGTTCAAAGAGATTCAAGGCTTGTAAAGGATTGTATGAAATAAGTGTTGAAGATTCTTCAAATGCAAAACAAAGCCTTGCTTTTATAGACTCTTCATGTCTGGTCAAGAGGACCATTCAGAAGAGTTATAACTTTTAGAAAAACTTAAAACCTATTTGAAAAAGTCAAAACCTTTTTGAAGAGTTACACAAAGCTTTTGAGTGAAAGGATGTGACTCTTCACATTTAAATTTGAATTCCAACGTTCAAGGACACTGGTAATCGATTACCAAAACATTGTAATCGATTACAACCTTTTGAAAATAATTGGAACATTGTAAATTCAGTTTGAAAACTTTTTCAAACTCATTTTGCTACTGGTAATCGATTACACCATTATGGTAATCGATTACCAGAGAGTAAAAACTCTTTGGTAAAGATTTTGTCAAAAACTCATGTGCTATTAAAAGTTTTGAAAAAACTTTTTAATACTTATCTTGATTGAGTCTTTTCTTCATTCTTGAATCTTGAGTCTTTAATCTTGATCTTGATTCTTGAGATCTTGAATCCTTCTTGATTCTTGAACTCTTGACTTGTTCTTGATTCACTTGAGTTGTTCTTTGATCTTTGAGCTTTTTTTTGTTCATCACCTTTGTCATAATCTTTTATTGTCATCATTGTTATCATCAAAACACCTTTGAATCACATTCACCATGAAGCTTTGCTTCTACAGTAGGCTCTTAGGTAGACATCCAGTTCTTCATGTAACTTTTTGATTCAAATTACGATTGCCTAGATCTCTGAATGGATTGTGGCTCGAGGAATCCATACACACCGGCATTTTCTGCTCGCATACTTGTCTCAGTCATATGCCTATTGTTGTTAACACAAAGTAAATTATGTATGAATTTTAAACAACAAATTAATCATATGATCGAATGAGTACTAATGGACAAATGAGTTGGAGGGACTGATCATATGGATTTGTTAAATCAAATTTACATGAGGTCAATTAAGCAGTGAACTTTGGTTCTCTTATCATCAAAGTATTTATGTTTCAAATGCGACAAATTAAGAAAAAAACTTACTAGTATGAAACAAGACAGTATGTTACCAAAACATATATATAATTAAGTTCAGAATACAAGTCGTTGCTTATAATTAATCAGTCAACCAACCCACATAGCCTTTTTAATTTGCTGGTGCACATAGGAAGCTTAGTTGATCCCTGCAAGTGTAGTTTTGCCACTGGGAGACAAATCATGCACTCACAACATTTTTTTGGCTCAAGAAGATACAATGCATAACTTGAACCATCATGTAGCAAGACATCTTAGTCATTTATCAAGTTTTGTGCTCACTTCTGATCTAGGGAAGTATTTAGGGGTTTTGTGATAACACTACGTACCCATTATTCAATCTCATCATGCCCTGCCCCAATGAAAAACACTATGCTACCTCAATCAAAATGAGACCAAGTACAGTGATCACAACTATTGGCACACTACACTACCTCAATCAAAATGAACAACACTACACTACACTATGCTACCCATTATTCTACTTTTGGAAACTCTGCCAAAACTGCAGTGGTCACAAGTATTGGAACATCGCACTCAAAGTGAGAAGTGGCCGCCATGGTGCTATACACATTACAATAGACATTAAGCATTCAAAGGTCTACAAAGTGAGCACGACTTACCTCAATCAAAATGAGACCCTATGAGCACGAGTGACACCCCAAACAAACTGCAAAGTGAGCACCAGTTCCACAAACCAATCCTGCAGT